>NC_064619.1:612180394-612481487 GCF_023898315.1 Schistocerca nitens
CAGTTCCAATTGACTCGAAGAAGAAACAAGACCTCATATCTGCACTGAACTAGATACCATCTATTTATCACAAATTCTACAAAGCAATAAAAACTAAGAAGACATCTACAAATGAGGATGAGTATTAGATGAATCTGCTGACGAAATGTGAGAATTTGCAGCTGTTCTGTGTTTGTTGCAGGACAAAAATGGTATGCCAAATAACATGTTCGCCACAGCTAGGAAAAGATAGAGTTTTGGACATTATTGACTCAAAGCTCTTATTTTTTTCATTGATTTGTGTGCTTAAGATTGTCTGCAGTGACTACCAGTTGCATAAACCATAAAATATTAATAACTTTTATTGACATATTTTTTAAACTTTTCCAGTTGAATATCTCCATTCATAGTTAATGTGCGTTACTGCTATTGTCCCCATACCCTTCAAATAGAGTCCAGCAGCTTGTTCTGAATTATTTTGGAAAGTCCAAAAATACACTATTATTAGTTTTTCCAGTCTGTTCCTTCAAAATGGAATCCAGCTCTGACACCACGTTGACAAAACCTGAAAAATACTGGAAGTCTCTGAAGAATTCATTTCATCACGGCCCCTTTATCCAAATTCAGATTTCCCGCAGAATTTGATACAGTCGATCGACTTGCTAAGGATGTAACGGTTCTTTGAAACATCTTCATTGAACTTCTTACTATTCATTTTGTATACTGTATCCAGCTGATGCATCGACGTTGCCAAGTGTAGCAGACTCAATGCTATTGTTTATGTGTAGTTACTCAATTTATGTTTTTTAACTTTGCCAGATAAGTGTTTAATGTCCGCTATCCCATTTGAGCTACAAGAACATTGTGCCATATTCATTGCCAGATAATTTCATTACCAGATAATTTCTTATTTCACATCCACACAGATAGTCCGTATGTTCATGTAAATTACGAATAAATTCTCTACTCCAGCTTTTGCATACATTTTGAGTCTATACAACCTTTAAATCAGTTTATGGCGGTCTTAACCTTGACGGCTCCAATTTTTTCTCAAAAGTAAGGTTTCAGCTACTAGTAGTTAAAATACTGTTTATTCCACTTACACATTTCATTTAAAACAGTAAACTAACACATCAGTTGGTCCCTGGGCTGCACTTTCAAATAATCTGATTCACAACAAAGCAACAAAGCTCTACTTGGTTCATCATAAGAATAAACTTGATGTAAACAAACACAAACGCGATGATAGTTCCTCTCTTGGAAGTAGGTCCAGCTTATGTATGACAAACGTCATTACTGTGTCACTGTAAAAGAACCTTTAAGACATTGTGATGTATTTACATCAATGTTTTTCTTAATCATACAATAGCTACGTAATTTTTATTTCAAAAATCGTTACAGTCACTGTATCTGTAAAAGCTACTTGTGTTCTGATTGTCTTGCTGTTCATACGTACCTTGAAAATGGACGACACTGCTTCCTGCATCGCAGTGAAACACGTGCGGAACAGCGTCAGTGGCTAGAAACAAGCTGCTGTTAACATTTTTCACAAGATTACACAGAAAAATAAGCTTTGACGTTTTTCGAGAATCACTATGTGACGAAAATAAGGTACAGTACTATCGATTATATGCTGGACGTAATCTATAGTCTCCTAGATTGGTAATCGTGTGGGCGTGCGGGCGGCTGTTCTCAACTCCTTAGCGTCTGTAGTTTTTTGTTTTTTATTTTTTTGTTTTCAATACCTAAGTCATTTAAGTATGAAACTCATCAACCATATGGTAATTAACTCATTCTTAACCATCATTTTTCAAGAAAAATGCACGTTTTCTACTTTCTAATTACCTGTCGCACGCAGAATTATGGTTATAGCTAAAGTAAAAAAAATAAAAAAACATTACGTGATTAAATTTTTTGGAGAAAAATGAAAAATCAAATACACTTTGTTTGAATATGCCCATTGCTTTATAGGACAATTGTGGTGTCACACGATCTCCAATGATATGCGTCGTAGAAACAAGGAAAACAATAAGTTTCACGGCGTCGAGCATGCTCTACACATGCTGTATTTTTACAGTTTTCATCTCAACACTGCAATCTGCAGCCACTAGAATTGATCTAGAGCTAATTTCGCGAGAAATAACAAGATATTTAAGCTGCCAAATGTACTGGAACTAAAGCACGAAGTTCGTGACACGTCACTGCCAAGAACGATGGTAAAATGCAGAAAAGCCAGTCACAAAACAGGAAGAGGAAACGTGTTTTTGGTGGCCTGGGATTCTGTTGCTGATCTTCTCGTTATGAACGTGACAGTACTGTGATGTATTCCCAGAGTCCGATATGGAAGAAGTTCAGGGATTACCAGCCGACTGACGGTAATACCTTCAGTGGCTTGAGTGTTTAAGTACATGGTGTAATACCAGCAGTACACTCCCACGCAACACGTAGTCCGTGCTGAAAAGTTATCGTTGTTGAAGTCAGAAACTTTCATAACTCTCGCTTTTGTATATGAAGATGGTATCTATTCTTTCGGACATGTCTGTCCGAAAGAACAGATACCATCAGTGAACACGCAGCTCGTTAGAATGAAATTACAATGAAATGAATACCCCTATCCGCATACACGTGTTAATATAAATCAACGGGGACAGTTGAAAATGTGTGCCCCGACCGAGACTCGAACCCGCGATCTCCTACTTACATGGCAGACGCTCTATTCATCTCAGCCACCAAGGACAGAGACGATAATGCGACTACAGGAACTTACCTCTGGCACGCCTGCCGTTAGACCCACATTCACAACTCATTATCCCGCACTATATTCACAGTGCCCCTGCCCATTATACTCATTACTCATTTTTTCCTCCTCCCATGAACCATGGACCTTACCGTTGGTGGGGAGGCTTGCGTGCCTCAGCGATACAGATGGCCGTACCGTAGGTGCAACCACAACGGAGGGGTATCTGTTGAGAGGCCAGACAAACTTGTGGTTCCTAAAGAGGGGCAGCAGCCTTTTCAGTAGTTGCAAGGGCAACAGTCTGGATGATTGACTGATCAGGCCTTGTAACAATAACCAAAACGGCCTTGCTGTGCTGGTACTGCGAACGGCTGAAAGCAAGGGGAAACTTCGGCCGTAATTTTTCCCGAGGGCATGCAGCTTTACTGTATGATTAAATGATGGCGCCCTCTTGGGTAAAATATTCCGGAGGTAGAATAGTCCCCCATTCGGATCTCCGGGCGGGGACTACTCAAGAGGATGTCGTTATCAGGCGAAAGAAAACTGGCGTTCTACGGATCAGAGCGTGGAATGTCAGATCCCTTAATCGGGCCGGTAGGTTAGAAAATTTAAAAAGGGAAATGGATAGGTTAAAGTTAGATATAGTGGGAATTAGTGAAGTTCGGTGGCAGGAGGAACAAGACTTCTGGTCAGGTGACTACAGGGTTATAAACACAAAATCAAATAGGGGTAATGCAGGAGTAGGTTTAATAATGAATAGGAAAATAGGAATGCGGGTTAGCTACTACAAACAGCATAATGAACGCATTATTGTGGCCAAGATAGATACGAAGCCCACACCAACTACAGTAGTAAAAGTTTATATGCCAACTAGCTCTGCAGATGACGAAGAAATTGAAGAAATGTATGATGAAATAAAAGAAATTATTCAGATAGTGAAGGGTGACGAGAATTTAATAGTCATGGGTGACTGGAATTCGGTAGTAGGAAAAGGGACAGAAGGAAACATAGTAGGTGAATATGGATTGGGACTAAGAAATGAAAGAGGAAGTCGCCTGGTAGAATTTTGCACAGATCATAACTTAATCATCGCTAACACTTGGTTCAAGAATCATAAAAGAAGACTGTATACGTGGAAGAAGCCTAGAGATACTGACAGGTTTCAGATAGATTATATAATGGTAAGACAGAGATTTAGGAACCAGGTTTTAAATTGTAAGACATTTCCAGGGGCAGATGTTGACTCTGACCACAATCTATTGGTTATGAACTGTAGGTTAAAACTGAAGAAACTGCAAAAAGTTGGGAATTTAAGGAGATTGGGACCTGGATAAACTGAAAGAACCAGAGGTTGTACAGAGTTTCAGGGAGAGCATAAGGGAACAATTGACAGGAATGGGGAAAAGAAATAAAGTAGAAGGAGAATGGGTAGCTTTGAGGGATGAAGTAGTGAAGGCAGCAGAGGATCAAGTAGGTAAAAAGACGAAGGCCAGTAGAAGTCCTTGGGTAACAGAAGAAATATTCAATTTAATTGATGACAGGAGAAAATATAAAAATTAAGTAAATGAAGCAGGCAAAAAGGAATACAAACGTCTCAAAAATGAGATCGACAGGAAGTGCAAAATGGCTAAGCAGGGATGGCTAGAGGACAAATGTGAGGATGTAGAGGCTTACCTCACTAGGGGTAAGATAGATACTGCCTACAGGAAAATTAAAGAGACCTTTGGAGATAAGAGAGCCACTTGTATGAATATCAAAAGCTCAGATGGAAACCCAGTTCTAAGCAAAGAGGGGAAAGCAGAAAGGTGGAAGGAGTATATAGAGGGTCTATACAAGGGCGATGTACATGAGGACAATGTTATGGAAATGGAAGATGATGTAGATGAAGATGAAATGGGAGATACGATACTGCGTGAAGAGTTTGACAAAGCACTGAAAGACCTGGGTCGAAACAAGGCCCCCGGAGTAGACAACATTCCATTGGAACTACTGACGGCCTTGGGAGAGCCAGTCCTGACAAAACTCTACCATCTGGTGAGCAAGATCTATGAAACGGGGGAAATACCCTCAGACTTCAAGAAGAATGTAATAATTCGAATCCCAAATAAAGCAGGTGTTGACAGATGTGAAATTACCGAACTATCAGATTAATAAGTCACAGCTGCAAAATACTAACGCGAATTATTTACAGACGAATGAAAAAACTAGTAGAAGCCGACCTCGGGGAAGATCAGTTTGGATTCCGTAGAAATGTTGGCACACGTGAGGCAATACTGACCCTACGGCTTATCTTAGAAGCTAGATTAAGGAAGGGCAAACCTACATTTCTAGCGTTTGTAGACTTAGAGAAAGCTTTTGGCAATGTTGACTGGAATACTCTCTTTCAAATACTGAAGGTGGCAGGGGTAAAATACAATTTACCATTTGTACAGAAACTGGATGGCAGTTATAAGAGTGGAGGGGTATGAAAGGGAAGCAGTGGTTGGGAAGGGAGTGAAACAGGGTTGTAGTCTCTCCCCGATGTTATTCAATCTGTATATTTAGCGAGCAGTGAAGGAAACAAAAGAAAAATTCGGAGTAGGTATTAAAATCCATGGAGATGAAATAAAAACTTTGAGGTTCGCCGATGACATCGTCATTCTGTCAGAGACAGCAAAGGACTTGGAAGAGCAGTTGAACGGAATGGATAGTGTCTTGAAAGGAGGATATAAGATGAACATCAACAAAAGCAAAACGAGGACAATGGAATGTAGTCGAATTAAGTCAGGTGATGCTGAGGGAATTAGATTAGGAAATGAGACACTTAAAGTAGTAAAGGAGTTTTTCTATTTGGGGAGCAAAATAACTGATGATGGTCGAAGTAGAGAGGATATAAAATGTAGACTGGCAATGGCAAGGAAAGCGTTTCTGAAGAAGAGAAATTTGTTAACATCGAGTATAGATTTAAGTGTCGGAAAGTCGTTTCTGAAAGTACTTGTATGGAGTGTAGCCATGTATGGAAGTGAAACATGGACGATAAATAGTTTGGACAAGAAGAGAATAGAAGCTTTCGAAATGTGGTGCTACAGAAGAATGCTGAAGATTAGATGGGTAGATCACATAACTAATGGGGAAGTATTGAATAGGATTGGGGAGAAGAGAAGTTTGTGGCACAACTTGACCAGAAGAAGGGATCGGTTGGTAGGACATGTTCTGAGGCATCAAGGGATCACCAATTTAGTTTTGGTGGGCAGCATGGAGGGTAAAAATCGTTGAGGGAGACCAAGAGATGAATACACTAAGCAGATTCAGAAGGATGTAGTTTGCAGTAGGTACTGGGAGATGAAGAAGCTTGCACAGGATAGAGTAGCATGGAGAGCTGCATCATACCAGTCTCAGGACTGAAGACCACAACAACTCATTTTTTTTTTTGCAGATTTCCGTAAGAGTTCGGGCACAGAAGAAGATGGTCAAGTGGCCGGTGAGCCTTAACTATATATGTATATGAAGATGGTATCTGTTCTTTCGGACATGTAATGAGTATAATGGGCAGGGGCACTATGAATATAGTGTAGGACAATAAGTTTTGAATGTGGGTCTCACGGGATGCGTGCAGAGATAAATCGCTGCAGTCATAGTATCCTCTGTGTCCTCGGTGGCTCAGATGGATAAAGTGTGGCTACGTTAGCAGGAGGTCCTGGGTTCGAGTCCTGTCCCCGTTGACTTATATTAACGCCTATATGCTGCTGGGGTATTCACTTCATTGGAACTCTTACGTTAATTACTGTTACGTTAACTAAGGTCGAGAGACTGTTACGTTTTCCGCCTGGTCACCCAACAAGCATATCGCCTGAGTTTTGCAATATTTCATTTCCTTCTGTTTCTCTGCAATATTTCATTTCCTTCTGTTTCTCTGCTCGTCGCTTTTTACGTCTTTACTGCGACTGTTCACATCACTGCAGGTTAGCTGGGTCACTTGCCTGGCCAGTGCTGTCCAAGTTAATACGCCGGTAAAGCTGTTGCCCTATATTATCTCCGTGTCGATGTACGCGTAACGCACAGGATAAAAGGTATCCTCATTATCGTCCTCGAGACATTTTGGCTTCAACTCGACGTGAAGCGAAATCCAGTGAGGTTCCAGCAAACGCCGAAGAATACGTAGCGAAATGTTTACATGAGGACTATTCTTGCGATGAACCTAGTTTAGTAACACACGCGTTGCAGCAGTAGTTGCCCGCTTCGCGCGGGCGCCATTCCATGCAGCCCGTAAACAGAACGCACTGCCCCCCCCCCCCTCAACCACGCCCCACTCGGCACCACCATAGGTGTACATCGCCTGCCTTCAAACCACCGGGACGGTTTGCCGGGAGTCCAACAGTCAACCCATCATAAAAATATCGATCATTCGCTTACGGGAGGTGTCAGTCGATACATTCTACAAACAGTGATCATTCGCGTCAGGCTGGTACTATATGAAAATCAAATGAGTCTATTTTTGATTCACGTCTCGTACATACTGCAACCTTTCCCGCGATTGATATTATTGTAGCGCGCCGCCCTGGAGTGCTGAAGGAATAGCCGATACTGCCATTGCTCACCACAAACAACTATCCCGCCCGTCAGGAGAAGAGCATCCACATACGTCTATCCTATTATACCTGATGTAAGCAAACAGCTAACTCAGTTGCGGTTCTGTCGTTTACGTGTGAGCTTGAAGACAATCAGCCTGCTTAGTGCAGTTGTTGCAATCACGTAACTTGCTCGAAAAGCTATGGAGACATTTACAATGTATAGAACAGTCGAAAAAGTGGACATTGTTTTCGGTGAATGACTTCAAACTGTTAGAGCAGTTTGCGGTTGTATGCTGAAGACTATATAGATCATGCCGAGCACTCACGATCTGTCTGTACAAAACATTATTCAAAAAGTTCTAGAAACTGTGAAGAATGAAACACGCTAAAAAAAAGAAAAAAGAAGATAAACTGACGAAAGAAGTGAAACTAACATTTTAACAGCAGTAACACGCAATGCAAATGTCACAAAGAGGTATCTCGGAAGTACGGGAGGGATCAATCAAACTAGTGTTCTGCAAAAACTAAATTCCATCGCACTTCATGCTCTTTACATCTTGCTAAATTTACAGTTTCGCTGCAATGACTTCCTAAATTGATTACAGTTCTTAAAATGTTATCTACGAAAAGTGCAAAGTGATGCTGCATATATAAGCGATTTTTTTGAGGAAGAGACATCGTTTGCAAACCATGGGCATGTCAATCATCGCAATATCCACTAATCGTCAGTTGAAAATCCACGGTGACGCAAAGAAGTGAGTGAAACGAACGCTCTTGCCCATCAATGTTTGGTGCGTGTTTTTCAATAACTCGTCGTTTGTTCCTATTTTATTGATGGGAATCTAAATACACTCGAGTATCTCGAGTTCCTAAGACTTGCTGCTGCCGCAGTTACTGGAAGACATCCCAATGGACACAAACAATCAGTGAAGCACAAAAATGACGGATGTCCCATCCACTCCGCACATGTAACGACTGACCCTCGTAACAGACCATTTGGACAGTACTGGTCATTCAGGAAACGCAAAGTGGCCTGCACTTTCACCAAACTTAAAACTTCCATAGCCTTGCCTGTGACAAAAATTAAACAAGAGGTGTGTTAGGAAGCACCGATGACTTCCGTAGGCATGAAATACCTTATATCATGGGACTGTGCTGCCGTTCACTCCAGATGAAGTTCAGCGTGCGGTGTTGTTTCTCCAGGATCACCCTATAGTGTGTGGCAATGCATAAGTTCAACATTTTTAGGACTTGGTACGACAATAACAAACACACGAAACGTACCTCAGTTGCGTGCTCGCCCACATTTGGCAGACGTTCTGGAACCTGTTCTTTTCACGGCTGGACAGCGTCATTGAAGTTCTCTTAGAAGCATCTTTCACATACCACAGAAAAACGTACATATTTCCATCAGGGAAAAGAAAGGAAATCGGTGCCGTAATTTGGCGAATACAGACGATAAAAAGACTTACGAAATTCACCATACTTTCAGTTATAACTTGCCGAAAACCGCACGTCGACGTATTTATTCATTCTGGGTGTCATATGCCTCACCCTGGATGTCAGGAAAAAAACGGTCCCAAGACGCAATCCCTAGGGGACGCTTCAAGTTACTTATCCTTGTGCTGACGGTTCTCCATCCATGACAACATCGACACCCCCGAGATAACAAGGCCGCCCAGCAGTGTTCGTGACGTCACACCAAGCGGCCCGTAGCCGACGCAGCAGTCCACGGACTCCTCCGTACAGACGCGCCTGATGCTAACGATCTGTCCGTCATACAGAAAGGAGCGAACTAATCGATAATTCGAACCAAAGACCAAATTATATATATTCTTGCAAACAGCATAAAGGTTCATAACGAAATACCGATTATATATACGGGCAGGAATAAGTTTCATCCATTGAGAAACTTTGGCACTGTTTTATAATTGTCAGAACAATATTTAGGTTTACAACTCGCATTCAGGTGGTGACAATTGCTAACTGACAGCAGGACTGAACATTTTCAAGCCATTACACTGCAAGTAAATGATCTTAAACACTGTCATATGTAGCAAAACCTTCAGAATTTTCGTTTACAATAAGGTAACAAGAGTTTGCTTTATCTCATAAAACACCGGACTATTGCGAATTTACTCATATGTTCATGGTGACAGCTCTTTTCAAGAATTTTTACAAGTGTATCCCCAGTAGTAAAGAATAGAAACAAAGGATAGACATCAAATATTCTCCTTTTAACATAGACATCAGTGAACACAAAATTCTGTCTTGCACTGTGATACTAAGGGACTGCTCTTTCCTTTAAGATAAGGCTGACAATTTGAAGTTCACTCTGCTATTGAAGATACACTTCTAGAAACAATATTAAAATGTTATGAAAAGTAAGATTAGTAGGATATGAAAAACAACCAAGTGCATTACATGTAAGAATGTGAGCAAAAAGCTGAGGCTCTCTTTACTTACCATTTTCAATCTCTCTACAGCTTACTTCCTTTTCCACATACAAATCACCAACTACAAGTCCCATTATTGCTGCCTGGTATTAAGAAAGTGCTTTCCTATTTAGAAAACCTGACAATTTGATGTTCATTCCGGTACTGAAGATAAACACTTTTCAAAGGAGTTCTAGAAGTAGGCACATATCACATATAGTAAGAAATGTTGAACAACCAAGGCCACCTGATGTGTTACTAAACTTTTAAGCCTTTCTTTGCCTGACCTAGCAATGTACTGAAGTAGCAAAACATTGGACGTCAGAATATGACATATGTGCACTCTAAACAATGGAGTTTTCTTAGCAATCAGTGACAACAGAAACCAGAAATGTATGTTAAAACTGGTACTTCTGTTTCAATATTTTTTAAATCATCATCACTGTCACATTTCACAAAATGAATCACCATGAACATATACACTCCTGGAAATGGAAAAAAGAACACATTGACACCGGTGTGTCAGACCCACCATACTTGCTCCGGACACTGCGAGAGGGCTGTAAAAGCAATGATCACACGCACGGCACAGCGGACACACCAGGAACCGCGGTGTTGGCCGTCGAATGGCGCTAGCTGCGCAGCATTTGTGCACCGCCGCCGTCAGTGTCAGCCAGTTTGCCGTGGCATACGGAGCTCCATCGCAGTCTTTAACACTGGTAGCATGCCGCGACAGCGTGGACGTGAACCGTATGTGCAGTTGACGGACTTTGAGCGAGGGCGTATAGTGGGCATGCGGGAGGCCGGGTGGACGTACCGCCGAATTGCTCAACACGTGGGGCGTGAGGTCTCCACAGTACATCGATGTTGTCGCCAGTGGTCGGCGGAAGGTGCACGTGCCCATCGACCTGGGACCGGACCGCAGCGACGCACGGATGCACGCCAAGACCGTAGGATCCTACGCAGTGCCGTAGGGGACCGCACCGCCACTTCCCAGCAAATTAGGGACACTGTTGCTCCTGGGGTATCGGCGAGGACCATTCGCAACCGTCTCCATGAAGCTGGGCTACGGTCCCGCACACCGTTAGGCCGTCTTCCGCTCACGCCCCAACATCGTGCAGCCCGCCTCCAGTGGTGTCGCGACAGGCGTGAATGGAGGGACGAATGGAGACGTGTCGTCTTCAGCCTTGGTGCCAATGATGGTCGTATGCGTGTTTGGCGCCGTGCAGGTGAGCGCCACAATCAGGACTGCATACGACCGAGGCACACAGGGCCAACACCCGGCATCATGGTGTGGGGAGCGATCTCCTACACTGGCCGTACACCACTGGTGATCGTCGAGGGGACACTGAATAGTGCACGGTACATCCAAGCCGTCATCGAACCCATCGTTCTACCATTCCT
Source organism: Schistocerca nitens (assembly GCF_023898315.1). NCBI lineage: Eukaryota > Metazoa > Arthropoda > Insecta > Orthoptera > Acrididae > Schistocerca > Schistocerca nitens. The sequence goes on from NC_064619.1 coordinate 612,191,500, forward strand.
AGACCGGCAAGGGAACTTGCTGTTCCAACAGGACAATGCACGTCCGCATGTATCCCGTGCCACCCAACGTGCTCTAGAAGGTGTAAGTCAACTACCCTGGCCAGCAAGATCTCCGGATCTGTCCCCCATTGAGCATGTTTGGGACTGGATGAAGCGTCGTCTCACGCGGTCTGCACGTCCAGCACGAACGCTGGTCCAACTGAGGCGCCAGGTGGAAATGGCATGGCAAGCCGTTCCACAGGACTACATCCAGCATCTCTACGATCGTCTCCATGGGAGAATAGCAGCCTGAATTGCTGCGAAAGGTGGATATACACTGTACTAGTGCCGACATTGTGCATGCTCTGTTGCCTGTGTCTATGTGCCTGTGGTTCTGTCAGTGTGATCATGTGATGTATCTGACCCCAGGAATGTGTCAATAAAGTTTCCCCTTCCTGGGACAATGAATTCACGGTGTTCTTATTTCAATTTCCAGGAGTGTACATTGCTGGATTCTCATTACCACCATTCATCTGTACAATTTTCAGTTTCCTATGTGGGTGCACATTTAGTTCTAAGATACTCATAAGTCTTAAATTCTTTTCTGATTCTAACAACTACCTACATGATATATGATACTGACTTCCACATAACCGCCAGTAAAATTCAAGTCAAGCTAGCAGTACCTAGTGAGTCAGTTTGAAATTTACCTTGCAGGATATATGACATATTTAGTTCTCCACAGCAGTAATAATTTATCTTCACTAAGCCATATGTGGTAACCCTACGTGCTGCCTATTTCTCTAGAGGCAATTTACCATTCTGCAATTTTAAACTTCTATATTTGTCCAGCCAAGTAATGAACTTATACAGGAAATTGTACCACATATCCCTTATTTTGTTAATCAGAAGTTTCTGAATTTTTTGCTATGGGTTCAGATGCAGGCTAATGACAGGTAGCAATCAAGTCATTCTTAGCAATATAATAAGATGTTAAGGCTGTGCCAAAAAGACTCAGTTTTGTTTCTCACAATTTTCAGGAAACTGTAGAGCACTTACACTTGGTTTAACCCTTGACAGAGCATAACATCATTCATTTAAAGGGTAAAAGCAGTTTACTTATCTGGAGGTTAGTGACAGGGAGCAAGCAATGTATTTTAAGCAATATTACAAAAATGTTGTGGAATTGTGGCCATTAAGAAGTAGATTTTAGATCCTTAGTACTATGAAGACACCGTACAGCACTTGCATTTGATTTTACACAAAACACATTTCATCAATGAGTAAAACATTTTGTGTTGGGAACTTCAGGAGTTCAGTAGGAGATAGCAATAAAATACAGATGAAAGATATCAAATTTAAGAAAAAAGTTTATTTCAAATTGTGGCATAGTGTTAGAAGTTTCCTCATCTTAGAACTTTGGAGAGACTGCACAGAAGTTTCATCATTTTTCTTTTTACAATGATTATTTAGTACTATATTTACTGTGGTCCATATAATTTTCTTACACATTTCTGATACAGTGTGCTGAGGACAAGAACTTTCACACAACAGATCAGCAGCCGGCCGAAGTGGCCGTGCGGTTAAAGGCGCTGCAGTCTGGAACCGCAAGACCACTACGGTCGCAGGTTCGAATCTTGCCTCGGGCATGGATGTTTGTGATGTCCTTAGGTTAGTTAGGTTTAACTAGTTCTAAGTTCTAGGGGATTAATGACCTCAGCAGTTGAGTCCCATAGTGCTCAGAGCCAACAGATCAGCAGCCACAATTATTTTCCAAATTAGTTCAGCTGCTACTGCTCTTTGATTCAGCAGCTTCAGGAATGATGATGTTGCCAACAACCTTTGTAGAGTCAAGAAACTGTGCATGACTAATGTCACAGGAAATTCCCATGGGAACTTCAAACTTCCTCTGTCCAATTGTCTAATTAAATTAAACTATTTCTCAGTTGTCATTGACCTATCCAGTATCAAAATATCTGTGCAGTCACTGCACTGAAGTGAGTGGCAACAGAAACCTGTAATGTAAGTTAAAACTGGGAGTTCAGATTCAACATTTTTTAAATCATCTTCACTGATATGGACATTAAAGGTATATTCACTATCATTCACACTGCTCTCAGTACTTTCATCACAACTATGCATCTCTACAATTCTCAGCTTCTCTTGTGGGTGAACATTGAGTTCTAAAACAGTCATGAGTCTTAACTTCTTTTCAGTTTCTAACAACTGCCTAAGTGAGATATGATACTGGCATCCTGATAACTGTCTATGTAGACCAAACCTTGCTTCCATAGAATCAGTCTGGAACTTACCTGGCAGAATATGACATGTTTAGTTCCTTGCAACAGTATTCAGTTACTTGCATTAAGCCATATGCTGTGAGTAGAAGTGCTGTGTGTGTTTCCACAGATAATTTACCATTCCCTGACTCTAAACTTCTCCATTTATCTAACCAAGTACGAAATTTATGAAGAAAACTGTAACGTACGCCTCCCGCTTTATTGGTCAGAGGCTTCTGCATTTCTTCGTTATGGTGAAGTCCTATCAGAGGTGCTTTAACATTGACAATCCCCCACCAAGTCCTAATAAGATTTATAAATTTAGCAGTACCTTCCCAATTTTCTACATTATGAACTGGCCCCAACTCAACCATGCTACTTTCTACATAATCACTGAATATTTGAGTCACCAGCTTAACATTTTGCCTTTCCAAAGATGAAGGCCACAGGGCTTTCACAGACAACCCATAACCATATTTTAACAGTTTTTGGCTTTCTAAGTCATGTATTTCTCTCACTGCAGAAAAAGATGCATACCTAACAATATCAGAATTATAAAAATCTGGATAATAAAATGTTTGCCTGTGGTTCTTCAGATTTATCCAGTTGTTCCTTATGCACTTAAAAATATGGATAGTGTCATGCAGAAAAAAACATTGAACTTTTACTATCTATAGGAGATCAGTACACAAAACTGGCTTATGGTGGATTTGCAAAGTATGTAAAACATTTTCTGTTAATGGCATTATTATCTGTAACAAGTGAAACAACCTGAAAGCCAGCTGCTTCTATACCTACTACTAAAGTTCTTACTACATTAAACAAGCTCTCTGCAATCAGTTTTTTCACAGGCAATACATGTACAACAACTTTGAAAGGAGAAAGAATACTCTGAATCGTGAATACATGTGCACTGGTTGCTATTTCAGCAGTATCCAAAGTCATTCCAGTAATATTCCCCCCTTTATAATCTAAATATGGTTTTATGTGGACATCATCTAGCATAAAGGTAACAAGCAGTTCATGTGGTTCCAAACATGAAATTTCATCTTTCAAATGACTTAAAAATTTGGATTACTTGTGCTCACGTTTATATTACAACTAAGCTTCCTTAATGTGTTTGGATGTGGTAGATTGACAAAACTAGATGATCTCAAAAACTTGCAAGCATGTGGAGAAATTGTAAACAACACAGAACAAAAAATGAGAACCTCTGGATAAAATTTATGGTGTGCCTTGGACCGAAGACATAATGCACATTGTGACCTCAAGAATGAAACAACCTTCCTCTTACCTTCTTTCTCTGGTAATGCTTCAAGAAGGGAGTGAATAACTGACATGTGTAAATCACTTTCCCTGCCACTAATATAGTCTGTACACAGCTTAATCACATTTTCTACTTCAGTTACACTGCAAACGTCCTGTGGAAGTGTGCTCGCAACAATCTCAACACCATTTACATACAATTTAACATTGAGGTTTCTACAAACTGTTAAATACACAATATCATGTGGAGTTTTCTCAAAGTTAAGGTAAAGGAACAATATACAGTCTTCTTTCACAACTTTACTCCACTGTTGATTTAATGTAACATTCTCACTTTTTTTCAAAAATTCACTATAATCTTGAAAACTGTCATTTTCCCTTTGTGCAGAAGCTGTTTCTATACTTTCAGATGTAGCTTTACTTAAGGCATCTGATTCTAGCCATTGTCTTCTTTGACTTGGGGCCTCTCATTGAACATCTGGTCTTGAGCTTAAATAACTGGGACAGTTTGGCAGGAAACATGGCACTGCATTTTCTTTCCGTTTTGGTTTTTCTAGAGGCAATGTCAAAGTTCGCCCTGTTTTCGAGTCAATTGCTGTGCTTTGAAGAATCAGGTCACTCTGACTGAAGTGTTCTTGACAAACCTGGAAAGGGAATGAAAAGAAAATTGTTCCACAATAATTTCAAATTTAATTAATTGTACTTAAGATATAAAGATTTCACATTAGTAAAAGGACACTGCACATCTTTGACACAATGTGAGATAAGTACTTTACACTACCTTAAAATGTTTTGTTTTTAGTAATGCAAAAATGCTACTCATCAAACGAAAAAACTTTAGGGCCAGGTCATTTGGTAGCCTGACTTGCATTTGTAACTGCTAGCGTAAATCAGATATACTGCTTACATTGTTATCTATAGTTTTACGTTAACTTACACACTTTACAGTTAATACATACTGAAACATTCTAAATCGGAACAATAAAAATCGTTTAAACAATACTTTCAATGAAAGTAAACAGTTGAGTCTTTGTAGTTATAATTTATTCTTACGAAATTAACTTCGGTTTTTTTGTTAATAATTAACTTGTTACTACTTACCACTGAATGTTCAGAGGGAGTGAAGTTCTGCCGTCGAATAGCAAGTGTCCACTTCTTCCTCAGTTCAGCATCCTTTGGAAATCTGAACACAGATATCTTCTTCCCAGTCTGGTAGTTGCCAGTACAGCCCGGTACACACCATTGTGTAACAGACAAGTACTTTGCGGTGATGAAAGAGATGTATCAAAATAACAACAGTTTCAACAAATCACAGCTCGACACTCGAAAGCAATCCACTCACAGCAATATACTATCGTCATATTGGGCCGCTTGTCGTGTCGTCACGGTGACGTAGGAACCCCTGTCGGTGGGCCTTGTTTTCTCGGAGGTGTCGAAAACATGCGGCGTCATGTGTACCAAGAAATCATCAGCTCAGTCACTTATTTTGTTTAATGCTCCATACTGTCGCACATTTGTAAATAAATGTTGATTTGGTACGGAGTCGCATGCTTTTCTGAAGTAAAGGAGTACTGAATCTACCAGATTTCCTTAATCGATTATTCTCATGGTATCATTGCCTCCAAAATGAGAAGGAAATGTCTATTTGTCATTTACATAATTCCTATGCTGTAAGGATACAACTATTGGGTGTTCTGGAGTCAGGACACAGGTTGAAATTTGGCGGAACCCTTTTAGTTGCTAGCATGTTCGGATTTGGGGATAGGGTTTATGAGGAGACAACTGAAATTGCGTTGTCAGACAACTTGATTTATAGAGACAATTGTCTTTTCTCTTAGCAGGACGCGGAATCATGTACTATCTCACTTCAAAGACGCTCAACTAGCCGCTGACTGTGATAGATCGTTGGCACAGGTGTTCCAGTACGCCAGGTGCTGCCCGTTCGGTCTTCAGGGCAAGACATGTGGCGGTCAAACCACGCGGCGTTTTCGTTAAAGGGCCGATGTAGGACGACGCTTTCCAGAGTTGCCACCAGCTTTAAGTGGGACCCATTAGCAGCTGAGTCTCCTACTAGATGGCGGGCAGCTGGATTGTCGAAATGTTGATTCATGGTGATTTTAGGCTCAGGCAGCAAACCTGAGGATACTACCAATTTCAGTTTCATCTTTTCTACTGCAAGATTTATTCACAGTGAAGTCACCAAATGTCTTCAACGTCACCAAACGTCTTGTAAGGTGTCCGTAGGCCCTTACTATAAGTTTGCACTCGGCACAGGTCGACAGGGCAAACAATCGATAGTGTTGGGTTGCGAGAGCGAGTGTGAGTTGAGTCAGTTTCAGGTTGCGGGCCGAGTCGTGCAGAGGCCTGTTGATGTATGCAAGGCTGTACCGACAAAGGGAGTGGCCATTGCCGCGGTTTAACCCCTCTGTGTTAGAATAATACGGGAAAGTGAAGAAGTTTAATTACGAGAGTGATCAGTGATATTTTTGGTTTCGCGTCTACCGTGCCAGCATCATTTGGATTGCAGTGTTGGATTGCAGTGTTGGATTACAGTGATTGACTTTGCGTGTGACAATAATGAATAACGAAGAGGCCTGTGCTGAGATTAGCCGTAATTAATTATGTATGACGAAGGCAGTGGCTGTCTCCTTTTTCTTGTGTTTTAGAGACGAATATAGATTGATTAATGAAGCTGTGTTGGCGTTCTTCTTGTCACCAGACATTTCATTATTACAGCATTTGAGAAGGACAAAATGGAATGTAACAACTCCGTAGCAGTCAAATCCGATTGCCAGCCCCATTAGGTACACGGTCACATTAATTAATTATTATTTGGGCTGCTATCAGATCCCGATCGAGCGGGATACATAAAATCGGAGTGTTACACCCTTGGCTTACCGTGAAAGGACTAGTGCAATTTTCGGACGAATCGTAAAGAACAGTAGGTAATTTTACCTTGCTTAACGCGAGAAAATATTTTTCAATGTTGGATCGAGACAGAGCATAAACTTTGAAATCGCGACAAGAATCAGTGCATTTTTGAATAATACGAAATAATAATATCTTACGATTGTGACTAAACGGTTTCTTCTCGTCATATTAGATAAGAATAATAGTGTCAATAGACTGTGTTATAATGTGCAAATGCGTAAATCCGCGCGAAAAACTGTGAAAAGTTGACACTAAAGACAGACACGTGTGAACATTAAAATAGCAAAACGAACAAAGAATTTGTCACGGGAGCTTTTAAAGAAGTGTTTAGTGGTAATATTTTGACTGAAATTGCTTTTTGAATAGTGAAAAATTGGACAGCTTCAAGCGGACCCATAAACTGTTATGCGGACGACAATTCATGTGGCGACGCAGTTGTTGAGTGACGTCACGCAGACCTGTGTAGCAGTTGCGCCAAAGAGCTTCGATCTGCGAGATGATTTCACATGTCATCCCAACTACCTGTGCAAGGAGTAGTTCAAGCACAGACGAACTACACCGAGCGCCGACCCGGCATCTAGCGGCCGAACTACAAACTACGTCTGCCTGCAGCGCCACGGAGCGGCCGACGGAGAACTACGACGACTCGCCGCAGATCTTCAACGCGACTTCACGCGGCTCCGGCGGCAGTACAGCGCCACGCCCACTTCAAACGTCAAAACATCGCGACTCGTGGTAACGTCAGTTGGTGAGTGAAGACGACTGGTTGACGTAACATTAACTTGTAGTGTGCAGTCTTCACAGTAAATAAACATTTGTAAACTGAGTTTCACATTAAGAAAAGTGCCCAATTACAGTAATTTCCGAAAAGTTTGCGAAACATACTCTGAAATATAGCATACTTATTTATGCATACTGCGCAGTCTAAATGGTAATTGTACAGATATGCTCATTGTTTTTGGGGATTTTAGGTTTATAGATTTTGTGAGTGGTGTGATTTATCTTATTTAAAACATTTTACATAAACTGTGTGTGTGAATATTGTTATTTGAAATTATTAGGTTTTGAGGGTTGTTATGTTCGGTACTCATGCATATTGTATCAATTTTGGGATTAACTGAAAATACTGCAGGTACTGTTTGGTTAGTTTCATGGTAATTAGGAGTGTTTTGGGTTACTAGAGGTTATTTTGTATTACTTGCCTTTGCATTAAAAATAAACCAAACATGTCTACTGAAGATAAGCAGGTTTGTGAGGCAGTAGTTGAAAGGAAAGGGATAGGACAGGAAGACAGAGATGATTCAGGAATCAGTGATTATGGATTGTCATTAGGAAGCCCATCACCACATTCAACTAGTTATCCCGAGACACCTGGACAAACGACGAGAACTAGGCCAGTTTCAGAGGATGCCGATAGGTGGTCGATGTTGGTAGACTTGATAAAGAAGACTAACGAATCACTAAAGGGTTTACAAGAAAATAACGCATCATTAGAGAAAAGTTTACAAGAAAATAACGCGTCATTAGAGAAAGGTTTACGAGAAGGTAGAGAAATGGAAGAAATATTCCGCAAATCATTAAAGGAAGATTTACAAGAAACTATAGCACAAGAGATCAAAACATCGCAGATGAAGATGGAATGTAATCTGAAGAACGAAATGCAGGAGTTACAAGAACGACTGAAGATGGACCTCGACAAGAGAGAGAGGAAGCTACAGAACAGCATAGATGTGGAGAAGGTGGAAGGGAAGTTGACAAAAAAGATAGAAGACGATGTTGAAGAAACTAAAGCCGAATTGGGAGAAAGGATCACCGAGGTGGCGCAGATGCAGAAACAATGCAATGATGCAGTTAAGGGGATAGGAGAAAGGCAAAACCAACTGGCTGTCAATCTGAGAAATGCTATAGCCGTGCAACGAGAAGAGGATAACATGAGGGTTGCAATGGAAATCAGGCAATTACAACAGGGAGTGCAGCAATTGGAGAGCAAGACAGAAGAAATTGATAAACGAATTAGCAATACCACTTTAACCGTTGGGGAAGGTAGAGTCGTTACCTTGATGAGCAGTGATAATCGGTACGTCCAAAATAATACAGGGCAGAAATTTAGACTGAAAGGAGGGTTGCACCCAATGATATTTATGAAATGGTTAAAAGGAGTTTTTCCAGCACATCGTAAAGACTCAGACAAGATTCAATTTGCAATAGATAGAATGGAAGGTGAGGCCTTCACTTGGGGAGTCAGGAAGAAGGAAGGAACTACTAGTTATGATCAGTTTGAAGAGGAATTCTTGAAGAAATACTGGTCCAAAAGTCATCAGTGTGCAGCAATTGAGGACCTACTCCATCACAAGTCACTTAGTACATGGAGAGGAACGTTGAGAGAGTTTGCCGAACATTTGTGGGAATTGAACGAGACCTTGGAACAACCCCTGAGTGATGACGTAATGATATCAGCGATAAAAAGAAGAATGAGCCGGAGAATGCAAGAAACTGTATCCGGGAGCCTAATTAAAGATAGGGAGGCCTTGATGGAAATACTGGAACAGTTGGAATCTGTTCGATCACAGGAACACAATCAAGCTAATGATCAAAACCGAGGTGGAAGTAATGACCCAAGGAATCATTTTGGTAATTCATCTAATTATAGAGGAAGAGGTGGTGGCCATAGGTACAGGAACCATGGTGGTGAACGGCAATGGAGAAATGATTGGAGAAGGAGTGAAGAACAAAGAGATCATGAGAGAGGATGGAATAGGTGAATGAATGACACAGTACATATAGAAGAGGCGGAGAGACCGGAAAACTGAATTACACTCCAGATGAGGTCTGGTCAGGAGTGAGAGCTACAAGGACCAGAGTAAACCTACTAAGACACGACAATGGTGGAGATCTGAGAGAAGATCTACTGGAGGAAAGAAGTGGGATCCCCAAAGAACCCATGCTACCCATGATAGGGATCAAGCTATATGGACTGAATATCGAGGCATTAGTCGATACAGGAAGTGAAGCATGTGCAGTATCCAAAAGGCTATATGAACAGATACTAAAAGCAAATATTAGCTTGCCTAGTTTCCCAGTGAGTGGAGTGAGAATTGTGAACGCGTTGGGTGCAAGGAGTAAACCTATTAATGAACAAGTGTTGATTACATTCGAGATGGAGAAGAATACGAAGCAACATTTTTGGTGGTGGCTGGATTGAACACATCAATTATTTTAGAGATAGATTGGTTGAATGAAGTTGATGCAGTATTGAGTTTTGATGAAGGTACAATCAAGGTCAAAGGAAGAAAGGGAGAAGAGAAGAGGTTAAAGTTTGCTGAGGGGAGTGCAATCGAAGAAGAGGAGGAATTCAGAAGAATAAATTTGTGTCACGAAGAGGAACCCACCACGGGATATGGGGAAGAGGAACTAGGAGAAGAAGTGTTGATATACCTTGAAGGATTAGCACGAGAGGATAGACATAAAGAGGATAAGATCAGTAAAAAGTTGGAGGAGATGACACACCTAGATGAGAGGACTAAGAAGAAATTAGCCACAGTATTATACAGGCGTTGTAAAGTATTTTCTCAATGGCAAGGTATCATGAAAGGGGTGGAGTGTAAGCTAAAGATAAGGAACCATATACCGTTCAATATAAAACAGTATTCCATTCCCCAGGCTATACGAAGAGCAGTAGATGAAGAGATACGGAGGATGATGGACCGTGGTGTTATAGAAAGGGCCAACAGTCAATATAACAACCCCCTATTTGTTGTTGATAAGAAGGATGGAAAGGTGAGAATAGTTTGGGATGCACGAACAGTGAACAAAATCATCGAACCGGAGCGGGACAAACCTGAGACTATAGAAGAACTGATTCAAAAATTCCGAGGAGCAAAGGTTCTTAGTCGTATCGACTTAACTGCTGGTCACTGGCAAATACCATTGGCCACAGAGTCCCGCCAGTATACAGCATTTACTTATGGAGGAAGGTGCTATCAATTTAGAGTGTTGCCATTTGGGCTTAATGTGTCAGTGTCTGAATTCATAAGAGCGATGGATAAGATACTAGGCAAGGAGTTACTTAAAAAGGTCACCATCTACGTGGATGACCTCTTAGTAGCAAGCGAATCATGGGAAGAACATTTGAATAGATTGGATGCAATCTTGGCAGCTTTTGAAACCGCAGGGGTAACTGTAAACCTGGACAAGTCGGAATTTGGCAAATCAAAGATAAAATTCCTGGGCCATATAATAACCGAGGAGGGTATCTATCCTGATCCTAGCAAAATTGAGGCTATTAGAAATTTCTTTGGGGTTTGTGAGTTTTATAGAAAATTTGTCAAAGGATCTGTACTTAATGCCCCGAGTATGAGAGAATTGACCAAGGCAAGGATGCCGTGGCATTGGAGTGCAGAGTGCCAAACCGAGTTTGAGAATATCAAGGAAGCACTATATAGTGCAGATATATTGTACCACCCAGATTTTTCCAAGGATTTTTATTTAGGAGCAGACAGCTCTGACTATGGACTAGGAATACATTTGTACCAAATGGAGAGGAGCGGAAATGGTGAGAGTGTAAGAACAATAGCGTTCGGTAGCAGAAGTTTAAATGCTTGGGAGAGAAAATATTCGATTACTGAAAGGAAGGCATTGGCAATTGTGTGGGGATTTAAGCGTTCCCGGTATTATTTGGCTGGGAGGCATGTGAAAGTAGTGACTGACCATAAGGCCCTTACATTTCTGACCAAGAGCAAGTTGAGGCATAGCAGACTAATGCGATGGGCCCTGGCATTACAGGACTATGACTTCGAGATAATTTATGAACCAGGAGCAACACATATAATACCTGATGATTTGTCAAGATTACCAGCTGACTCGAGAAGAATGTTGGTGGACAGGCCAGAAGGAGAAGGAGTTAGAATTAACCTGATGAAGGGAGTACAGTATGAAGAATTCATAAGGAAGTTCCTAAAGAATGTGCGCAGGGAACAGAACGAGGACGAGAAATTAAAGACAATTAAAACCAAATACAGGTGTGCAGGAGAGGAAAGAATTCGCACATTTTATTATATTCATAATGGGATACATTATAAAAGAAACAAGGAGAGTGAGGAGAACTGGAAACTCTGTGTACCTGAGCATGTGGTAGAAAAATTAATTTGGTATACGCACTATAGTAATGCACATTATGGACCGAAGAAGTGTCTGGAAAAGTTGAAGTTAGATTGTGCATTCAACAACATGGGAAGGCGTATACGTAAGATACTGAGTACATGTGACACCTGTCAAAAATCTAAAACGACTATAGTACAGCACAAAGGATATATGCATCCAATTGTACCAACAACAATTAAGGACATAGTTGCAGTGGATCTCTTTGGGCCACTTCCTGCCTCACGAGGGAATTACACACAAATCTTAGTAGTGGAAGAACTGGTTTCCAAATACATAAAATTTTACCCGTTGAAGAAAGCCACTAGTAGAGCTATCATTAACCATTTTGAGAAAGACTATTTTCAAAAGGTGTGTATTCCTAAGCGAATTTTGAGTGATAATGGGTCACAATTTAGGTCAAAGGAGTGGACAGAGATGCTAAATGAGCACAGAATAGAGCAAATTGCCATTTCTGGGTATAGGCCAGCTTCTAACCCAGCAGAACGAACAATGAAGGAATGAACCGTTTTTGCCGAACATACTGTCATAGGAAGCATGGTTCATGGAAAGAATATCTCGAAGAATTTGAGCGGGTTAGGAATTACCTCCCACATGATTCTACAGGGTTTGCACCATGTGAAGTATTGCTCAATCAAGAACCCGACAGTATTTTTCGTGAGTTGCTAGTCTACCCACCAGGAAGTTCATTGACTTGGGAAAGGAAATTGGAGCTAGTGGAATTAAGTATGAAGGAGAAGGGTAGGAAAAGACAGGAAAGACACGACAAGCTAGAGAAACCGATAACTTACCGAGTGGGAGATTTGGTACTAGTAAAGGTTCATGCAAAATGAAAGAAAATAAACTCTGAAATACACAAATTTAACCACGTTTATAAGGGACCGTACAGGATTATAAAAATTGGTCATCCTAACACTGTGGAGTTGGAATATGCACGGACAAAGAGAGTGCATGGTAAGGAACATGTGGAAAACATAAAAAGGTACTACTCACACGAGAACAGGGATAACCCAGATGAAGAAGGGGAACTCGATTAGGGAAAATGTCTGAAATGAGAGTGTTCAAGCTACTTGATGTAGTTGAGTAGGACATGTTTAGGACATTTAGTTGTAAAACGGACATTTGAAAAGGAAAATGTTTATTTACATTGTGTTTCCTGATGTATTATAGTTAGAATTGCATATTTCATATCGAAGATTATCTGAGGATGAGTGTAAAACCTGTAGCAACTAATTTGTAGTATAATAATTCATATGTCATGTGTTCAAGTAATAATTTTTGATTGTATGTTGTGTGTTTCATTCAATATTGGACTATAGAGGATTATTGCTGCTTGATATAAAAAATTGTAATTTGGACAATGCCATGTTAATGAGATGTAATAACCTTTTGTAGAAATTATTGTGGAGGCAGCCCACTACCGGAGTCGAGGGATTATTTTGGTGAATTGTAATTTCCTTAATTATTTACACTGTGTGTTTTGTTCAAATGTAGCAATGTTTAATTCCCTTGCTGATTCTTTTACGCCTGTGGCTCCAAAGACGTTTTCGAGGGCGGGGATGTAAGGGGTCCGTAGGCCCTTACTGTAAGTTTGCACTCGGCACAGGTCGACAGGGCAAACAATCGATAGTGTCTGGTTGCGAGAGCGAGTGTGAGTTGAGTCAGTTCCAGGTTGCGGGCCGAGCCGTGCGGAGGCCTGTTGATGTATGCAAGGCTGTACCGACAAAGGGAGTGGCCATCGCCGCGGTTTAACCCCATTGTGTTAGAATAATACGGGAAAGTGAAGAAGTTTAATTACGAGAGTGATCAGTGATATTTTTGTGACGATATTTATTTGGTTTCGCGTCTACCGCGCCGGCATCATTTGGATTGCAGTGTTGGATTGCAGTGTTGGATTACAGTGATTGACTTTGCGTGTGACAATAATGAATAACGAAGAGGCCTGTGCTGAGATTAGCTGTAATTAATTATGTATGATGAAGGCAGTGGCTGTCTCCCTTTTCTTGTGTTTTAGAGACGAATATAGGTTCTTGATTAATGAAGCTGTGTTGGCGTTCTTCTTGTCACCAGACATTTCATTATTACAGCATTTGAGAAGGACAAAAATGGAATGTAACAACTCCGTAGCAGTCAAATCCGATTGCCAGCCCCATTAGGCACACGGTCACATTAATTAATTATTATTTGGGCTGCTATCAGACCCCGATCGAGCGGGATACCATAAAATCGGAGTGTTACAGTCTTCAACACAAATTCTGTTCTTCTCTATTGGTATCCCGTTAGTCAGGGAAGGATATACAATCTACTTTAAAGCGGAGTTAAACAATCGGGCATGTTTGCTCTGAAATAAACTTTTATACATTTGAGGATAAATGGTCACACCAAAACGTTTTCCTTGCCTGTGCGTACATATTGATCGTAAATTTGTATACAAAATTTACTATGACTCCAGGGCAGCATTTTCCTCAACATAAATTTTTACGTAGTTATCGTTTTCAAGTGCATTCGCAGTAAAGAAAGCAATCTAGGGAACTGTGTCAAAAATAAGATGTACTAACAATTGCGTCGTCATCGAAAACCACGTAGCACAAAGACAGCAGTTCATAACTAGCGAAGCAACCATAACTGACGTGAGTGTATACTCAAAATGTACCACAGTGTCCGTATAAAATGTGATATGAAAAGCGGTAATACAGTTAGCAATATGACAAAACTGTCGATGACGTTTGATCTTACCAAAAGGACTTTAATAGAGGACAGTCCATCAAAAGCTCAGAAATCCCGTGACGTGCTTCCAAAGGTCATTCATATTTCTTAACCTTCTTCTTCTCCTTCTTCTTCTTCTTCCTTAGCGTTTTCCCACCTGCTGGCGGAGTACGCTGTTTTGGCTCATTGTCGCCACTTCTGCCGCGCGAGATTAGCCGAGCGGTCTAAGGCGCTACAGCCATGGGCTGTGCGACTGGTCCCGGCGGAGGTTCGAGTCCTCCCTCGGGCATGGGTGTGTGTGTTTGTCCTTAGGATAATTTAGGTTTAGTAGTGTGTAAGCTTAGGGACTGATGATCTTAGCAGTTAAGTCCCATAAGATTTCACACACATTTGAACACATTTTCGCCACTTTTTTCGATCTTGTGCCTGATCAGGATGAAGGCCTGAGATCTTGGCCTTCATGCAGGGTGTCAGGCCATCGCTGCTTTGGGCGTCCTGCTGGCCCTTCACCATTTACGTTTATATTAGAACTAGTCTTTGCCACTGTTGTCTCGTCTGCTCCAAGGACATTCCCGTACCAATGTAGGCGGCTTTCTCTCATTTTGCCAACTATTGGCGCAACACCGTGTAGCCTGCGGAATTCATTATTTCTGACATGGTCATGTAATGTTAATCCCGATGTCCACGTAAGCACTTTCTTCTCCATAACAGCAAGTATTTGCTCTACTTCTTTTGTTGAAGGCCAGCATTCAGCCCCATACAGTGCAACTGCACGGATTACCGATCGATATACTCACATACTTTTGATTTGAGCCTTTTGGGAATGCCATTTGAGGCACGCGCTACTAAGGCGGTTGGATATTTCTGCAGTGAGATTTCCATCGCTAGCAATTGTCGAGCCCATGTACTTAAATTTCCTTGCTGTTGGGAAGTCAATGCATTGATTCTGATGGTTATAGAGTCATTTAAATCTGTGGAAAGGTAATACGTTTTCAACACATTGAGCCGTAGTCCTACATCTTCGAGGCGATCATTCCAGGTTTGGACTCGAAGTTGCAGATTATTCTTACCTTCACTGGCCAGTAGCACGTCATCAGTATACAGTAACGTGCAGGGTGAGGTTTTCTGCGGGTTTCTTGTGACGGTATCCATGACAGTGATAAATAGGAGCGGTGGGAGAGCAGATCCCTGATGCACACCCACGCAATTAGGGAAGTCGTCAGACAGTCCGGCATGTGACTCTATCCGGCTCTTCGGTTTCTGGTAGGGCAGTTTGACCCACCTAAGGAGCTATTAAGGTACTCCACGCTCTCGCGGGGCAAGCCAAATTAACTCATGTGGCACTCGGTCAAAGGCCTTTTCGAGGTCGAGGAAGGCAAAATGTAGATGTGTTGACTTCTCACGGTGCTTTTTGGTAAGAGGGCGAGCTGCATGGATAGCACCTGTCGTCCTATAGCCCTTCACGAATCCACGTTGATTGATGGAGAGACTAATAATTTGTCAGATCCTTCTATGGATCATGCGCTCAAATACCTTCATGGAGTGTGACAGAAGGCGTATTGGGTGGTAGTTGTTACATCCAGTTGGAGTCCCCTTCTGCTTCCAAATTGGAACTGTTGTGCTACAAGTCCAGTCAGCTGGAATCTTTCACTCCTCAATCATCTTATTACAGTAATCCGTCAACCATTCATCTGAATCCCAGTGTTTTGATTTCCACAAGTCTGCAGGAAGATCATCTGGCCCCATTGACTTTTCATTTTCTGTGATGCTTTGACACCCTCATCCCTGGTGACTAGTGCAATGGGTCCTTCTAGTGGAGTTAACACTGGTACTGGAGAATGTGGAAACTCTTCACTGCAAACTTCTTCAAAGTATTTCCTCCATCGCTCTGCTACTTTCTATCTGTTGGTGATAAGTTTGCCTTCTTCATAATTGATTCCACAGAATTTTTGAGTGTCTGCAGTTTGTTTATGACCCTGCCTCTCCAACCGATAAATTTCTCGTTCTCCAGTAGGCGTTTCTAGTTCATATTTAATAATGAAGGGCATAAATTCCCCATTTGATGTCACTAAATTGTGGCTAATGTCGGAAGTACTCCATTGTGAAATACAATTTTTGTCCACAAAATACCTCTTGCACGATTTTTTTTATGTTGCCACTAAAAATGTTCTATGGTCGCTCCACGCATCCACAAGTTCCCTAAAAACACCTAGTTACTCGAGGAGAGATTAATAAGGAGTTAAATAATACAAGAATAAATTTTTACAATTGCATTGGTGGTAATACACTGAAGCGCTAAAGAATCTGGTATAGGTGTGTGTATTCAAATACAGAGATATGTAAACAGGCAGATTGCGACGCTGCGGTCGGCAACACTTATATAAGGCAAGTGTCTGACGCAGTTGTTAGATCGGTTACTGCTGCTACAATGGCAGGTTATCAAGGTTTAAGTGAGTTTGTACGTTGAGTTATAGTTACCGTACGAGCGATGGGACACATCATCTCCGAGGTAGCGTTGAAGTGGGGATTTTCCCGTGCGACAATTTCACGAGTGTGCCATGAATATCAGGAATCCGGTGAAACATCAAATCTCCGACATCGCTGCGACCAGAAAAAGTTCCTGCAATAACGGGACCAGTGTCGACTGCAGAGAATCGTTCAACGTGACAGACTTGCAACCCTTCCGAAAATTACTCCAGATTTCAATGCTGGGCCATCAACAAGTGTCAGCGTCCGAACCATTCACATCATCGATATGGGCTTTCTAAGCCGAAGGCTCACTCGTACTCTTGATGACTGCACGATACAAAGCTTTACGCCTCGCCAGAGCACGTCAACATCGACATTGGACTGTTTGTGACTGTAAAGGTGTTGCCTGGTCGGACGAGTCTCGTTTGAAATTGTTTCAAGCAGATGGACGTGTACAGATATGGAGACATCCTTATGAGCTCATGGACCCTGCATGTCAGCAGGGGACTGTTCAAGCTGGTGAAGGCTGTGCAATGGTGTGGGGTGTGTGCAGTTGGAGTGATATGGGACCCATGATATGTCTAGATACGACTCTGACAGGTGAGAGGTATGTAAGCATCCTATCTGATCATCTGCATCCATTCACGTCCATTGCCCATTCCGACGGACTTGGGCGATTTCAGCAGGACAATGCGACACTACACACGTCCAGAATTGCTACAGCCGCTGGACACCAAACTCCCCAGACATGAAAATTATTGAACTTATTTGGAATGCCTTGCAACATGCAGTTCAGAAGAGATCTCCACCCCGTCGTACTCTTACGGATTTATGGACAGCCCTACAGGGTTCACGGTGTCAGTTCCCTCCATCACTACTTCAGACATTAGCCGAGTCCATGTCACGTCATTTTGTGGCACTTCTGTGTCCTCGCGGGTTCCCTACGCCATATTAGGCTGGTGTACCAGTATCTTTGGCTCTTTGGTGTATATTCGTAATGCTCCCCTGTATAGTTCATTTTGCATTCAGCATTTTTATTTACTTTATGGGTGGTTATTCACCGGTTTCTCGCAAATAAATATCGCACCACCGGTTATATGTTCGTTTTTGTGAACCAAAGACAGCGCTACTATACATGTCAACACAGAAAAATGAGAAGGAAAATATGAAGAGTTTTGACGAAGTAGGTGAAAGATCGTACTGAGCCGGCCTGTGTGGCCGTGCGGTTCTAGGCGCTACAGTCTGGAACTGCGCAACCGCTACGGTCGCAGGTTCAAATCCTGCCTCGGGCATGGATGTGTGTGATGTCCTTAGGTTAGTTAGGTTTAAGTAGTTCTAAGTTCTAGGGGACTGATGACCTCAGATGTTAAGTCCCATGGTGCTCAGAGCCACTTGAACCATTTGACCGTACTGTGAGTGAGTGTTTTTGAAACGTTATTGTTTGAAACGCGGTTTAACAACTACCACCGTCAACCTTAGGACAAGATCTTGCTAAGAACCCAAGAATAACCTGGTCTAATGCAAAATCATTAAGCAGGTCGAAGGTTTCTATGAAATCGCTAGACGACCCGTCTGTGGTGACAACCGAAACCAACAAAAGGAATATCGAAGTTGTAAATCTCGCGCTTGAGAAATCATTCACGCATAAGGATCGTACAAAAACGGTGTCTTTTACCGTCGTACAGACTAGAAGATGGAGGACATAGTGACAGGCATCCCTGACGTGGAGAAGCAACTGAAACAGATGGAAGAAAGTAAGTCGCAAGGTCCAAATGGAAATCCAAAATCGGTTTTCCAGACAATGCTCTATGGCATTGACCCCTCACTTAGCTTGCATTTTCCGCGAATTTTTCGCCCAGTGCAGTCTCAAGCGACAGGAAAAAAACACTGCTCACTCATGTCTATGAGAAAGGTCAAAGAACGGACCGGAATAGTTACAGACCAATATCCTTAAATTGGTTTGCTGAAAAATTCTTGAAGTATTCTCCGTTCGAAAACTAAATATCCTTGAGGTGTAAGAGCTTTTAAATCAGCATGAATTTAGAAAGCAGCGCTTGTGCAAACTCTGCTTACCCTTTTCTCATGTGATGTAAATTATGGGTGGAGAGCAACAGACCGATTCCATATTCCTAGATCGCCGGAAAGCGTTTGACACGGTGCCTCACTGCAGACTCTTAGCGAAAGAACGAGCATATGGAATAGGTTATCACATATGAGGATGAGTCGAAGACCTCTTAAATAATAGAACCCAGTACGTTGTGCTTGTCGGCTACAGTTTGTCAGAGCCAAGGCTATCGTGAGGAGTGTTTGATAGGTCTGCTCCTGTTGTTATACTCGTAGACAAATGATTTGACGGACTGGATTGGCAGTAATCTGCGATTGTTTACTGATGATTCTAAGCGGTATTTTTTATTTATTTACTAAACCCGGTTAGATTATGGTCTTCAGGTCCTCTGTTACATCAGACCAGAGTTTCACGTATTCCTTTTGTACATCGTAGTTACGTAGAAAGTAACAATAACTCTGATACGAGAAAAAGTAATAAAGTAATTTGAGTGCCTATAGAGACAATGTGAATAAATAGTATTGACCAATAGCTAGCAAAGTTAATACTGGCAGCCCTTCAACTACTCCTGCTTCCAATAATAACAACAATAAATTGAAGAAATCAAAAAAGAAGAACGCAAAATCATGAGGAAAATTTTAGGAGGAAGACCCACACCAGATGGCTACAGACTACAGAAGAGCTCAACAGTAGAAGCATATTCGAACATCGAGAACGATATGAGAAAAAGGTGCCTTAAATTGTACGGACATTTAGATAGACTCCCTGAAACAAGACTCACCAAGAAAATTCTAGAACACATCAAGACACTTAAAGTCTCGACACCCTGGATGGAAGGAGTCCGAAAAGACCTACAAGCAATTGGCACCACAAACACCACAGACAGAAGCACCTTCCGAAAACGCATAGACAATTGGGAAGTAAAGTCAGAAGCGCTAAAACAGCGGACCAAACAAGAATGGTCTGAGGAGAGAAAAGAGGCCCTCTCCAAGAGAATGAAGGAGTACTGGAAGGACAAGAAGAACAAGCCTTCAAAGTCATAAGCTTAACGATTTCCTTTTAGGGAAAATCCGCCAACAATAATAATAATAATTATTATTATTACCAAAGTGGCGGATGTAAAAAACATTATAGGTTACATAACAGTTATAGTAGCAGATATAAATAGAGTTACTGGGGAACGGGAGATATTGCACCAGCTAAGAACGCTGGGAAAATAAGAAGATCAGGTTGGAAAAAAAGGGTATCTATAGGAATGTGTCACCAGTGAGCGGCTATAAGTGGATACAAGATGATTTAGACAGAATTTCTAGTTGGCGTGACGAATGGCACCTAGCTCTAAATACAGAAAGCACGTAACGTTCGAATGCAGCATTAGTAGTGTACTGCTTGAAACACTACTTTGATTGAATGTTAAAGCGTAGTGCTCCAAAGCGATGTGAAGTGCAACGAGCACGTGAGGACGGCAATAGCGAGGGCGAATGGTCGACTTCAGTTTACTGACAGAATTTTAGAAAAAAATTATTCATCTGTAAAGGAGATCGAGTATAGAACACTAGTGCGACCCACTCTTCAGTACCGTCCGAGTTTTTCGGATCCCCACGAGGTCAGTTTAAAGGAAGACATTCAAGCATTTCAGAGGTGGACCGCTAGATTTGTTATACGATACGCCCGATCAACACGTGAGTATTACGGACATGATCGTGAACTCAAGTATGTATCCCTGAAGAGAAGACGACTCGGTTATCACCGAACCCTTTTGAGAATGTTTAGAGAACCGGCATTTGAAGCTGAATGTAGGTCGATTCTACTGCCGCTAACGTAAATTTCGCTTGAAGACCAAGAAGAGAAGCTGGGACACATAGAGAGGCATATACACTCCTGGAAATGGAAAAAAGAACACATTGACACCGGTGTGTCAGACCCACCATACTTGCTCCGGACACTGCGAGAGGGCTGTACAAGCAATGATCACACGCACGGCACAGCGGACACACCAGGAACCGCGGTGTTGGCCGTCGAATGGCGCTAGCTGCGCAGCATTTGTGCACCGCCGCCGTCAGTGTCAGCCAGTTTGCCGTGGCATACGGAGCTCCATCGCAGTCTTTAACACTGGTAGCATGCCGCGACAGCGTGGACGTGAACCGTATGCGCAGTTGACGGACTTTGAGCGAGGGCGTATAGTGGGCATGCGGGAGGCCGGGTGGACGTACCGCCGAATTGCTCAACACGTTGGGCGTGAGGTCTCCACAGTACATCGATGTTGTCGCCAGTGGTCGGCGGAAGGTGCACGTGCCCGTCGACCTGGGACCGGACCGCAGCGACGCACGGATGCACGCCAAGACCGTAGGATCCTACGCAATGCCGTAGGGGACCGCACCGCCACTTCCCAGCAAATTAGGGACACTGTTGCTCCTGGGGTATCGGCGAGGACCATTCGCAACCGTTTCCATGAAGCTGGGCTACGGTCCCGCACACCGTTAGGCCGTCTTCCGCTCACGCCCCAACATCGTGCAGCCCGCCTCCAGTGGTATCGCGACAGGCGTGAATGGAGGGACGAATGGAGACGTGTCGTCTTCAGCGATGAGAGTCGCTTCTGCCTTGGTGCCAATGATGGTCGTATGCGTGTTTGGCGCCGTGCAGGTGAGCGCCACAATCAGGACTGCATACGACCGAGGCACACAGGGCCAACACCCGGCATCATGGTGTGGGGAGCGATCTCCTACACTGGCCGTACACCACTGGTGATCGTCGAGGGGACACTGAATAGTGCACGGTACATCCAAACCGTCATCGAACCCATCGTTCTACCATTCCTAGACCGGCAAGGGAACTTGCTGCTCCAACAGGACAATGCACGTCCGCATGTATCCCGTGCCACCCAACGTGCTCTAGAAGGTGTAAGTCAACTACCCTGGCCAGCAAGATCTCCGGATCTGTCCCCCATTGAGCATGTTTGGGACTGGATGAAGCGTCGTCTCACGCGGTCTGCACGTCCAGCACGAACGCTGGTCCAACTGAGGCGCCAGGTGGAAATGGCATGGCAAGCCGTTCCACAGGACTACATCCAGCATGTCTACGATCGTCTCCATGGGAGAATAGCAGCTTGCATTGCTGCGAAAGGTGGATATACACTGTACTAGTGCTGACATTGTACATGCTCTGTTGCCTGTGTCTATGTGCCTGTGGTTCTGTCAGTGTGATCATGTGATGTATCTGACCCCAGGAATGTGTCAATAAAGTTTCCACTTCCTGGGACAATGAATTCACGGTGTTCTTATTTCAATTTCCAGGAGTGTAGATAGTCGATTTTCCCGCTCTCTGTATGCGAGTGGAACACTAAAGGACATGACAAGTGCTGGTACACACACCTGTGGAGTATGTATTTAGATGTAAATGTAGATTCCATCCATACATACTACTTAAACGTCATGTTATCAACCAAACATCAGTCGGGCGGAGAACTATAGTGGACTAATACAGGTTGTACGTATTTACGTTTCATTCTGACCCCTTTTTGCGTTACAAAACGAAACAGATTGTATCTGGCAATGTAGTAAAAGGCAAGCCAAAGACAGACAAAAGTGATGAGAAGTAACAGATATCAGATTAGGGACAAACATGAAAACTGGTGATCATAGAGGAGATTAGTCAAGATCTTATTACAGCTTGGTAATAGTATATGACAAACAAACTAAGGAGGAACTTTGTGAGACTGTACGTTTGGATCACAGCATTGTGTGGTAGTGCAGCATGGACTGCGAAATAATCCGGAAAGATGAGAACCGAGTGGTTCCACATGTGCTGCTATAAAACGATGTTGAAAATTAAGTGGACTTATAAAATAACAAATGAGGAAGTTCCCTGCAGAATCGGTGATGAAAGTAACGTACAGGAGACACTGTTCATAAGAAGGGACAGGACGGTAACACTTACTTTAACACATCACTAAGTATCTTCCATGGCACCGGAGGCATGGCTGATTTCCTTCATCATCCTATCGTGAAGTCAGCTTTTGTTCCGTCTCTGATGACGGGAGCTGGGAAGTTTAACTCTACTCTTCCTTTATCACAACTGAAGAGAGGACCTCCTATCTTATCAGTTCATTTAATTTTCAAAATCGTTTTACAATAATGCATCCCAAAGACTTCCATTCCCATCTCTTAACAGTTGTCCCACAGTCTACATAGCGACATTTATCTAGAGGGATAGCCTAAATGATCATCGGGTTTCAAAACACTGTTTATTTACAAGTACATGTCGCACAAAAATGTGTGAAACATGAAGAGATAGCTATATTTATAGAGTTTCTTGTAGATTCTACTAATGTTCAATGTATGCACATTTGGCCAGTCTGCATTTATCCAAATGTTAACCCTCGCAATACCCACTTTTTGAGAATATTGAAATCTCCTCAGTTAATTTGTTTTTTAAAATTTTGTAAAAATATTTTACTGTCATTAATGACGTCTTCTTCCAGATTCTATGATTGTTTTACAGTTTTCGTTTAAGCTTAATAGGAAAATTTAACTTTAAGGGAGGTGGTCATAAAGTCTCTCCTCCTTGGTGTTAGTTGCGACTTCCGACAACGATCGTCTTACTCCACAAATAATAGCATGACGTGACCTTAGAACACATGTACATATTATTTCTCTGGGTTGTCAGCAACAATGCTCTCAATAATGATTCATTTCACCTTCGTTCTTTATTGTTTCCCTTCAGTAGCACTTAGTCCAATATTAGATACAACTGTGATTGAAAAATTTATGGATGGTCACTTACTGACAGTAAAATATCACAGATTTCGGAAGAATCTACAGATCCTCAAACTGAATTTGATGAAACTGACGATGTAGTGAGTGAATCTGAAGAGGAATGTGGACAGTCAAAGAGTACCTACAGACGCTGAAGATGGACACTGGCACCTGAACCTGATGATGACGTAGCTTGCGAGGTTAGTGACAAGTATATTACAAGCACTGGAAAAACTGATACCTCCAAACTTGCTCACGTTAGAAGACTAGTAGCACGAAACATAGTGACAGAAAGAGAATGCGTAAGAGGCAAAGGTAAAGTAGCAATGATAAGAGAGCCATTTGAAAAGTTTTTGACTCCAGAAATTGTCAACATCATAGTAAAGTATACCAATGAGGAAGCAATGAGGCAGAAAATACCAAAGACAGACAGACACGAATTCATGACATACATAGGGCTACTTATAATTAGCACTCCGTCTTCAGGCCAGGAGTGGCCCACCGGGACCATCCGACCGCCGCGTCATCCTTCGAGGAGGATGCAGATAGGAGGGGCGTGGGGTCAGCACACCACTCTCCCGGTCGTTATGATGGTATTCTTGACCGAAGCCGCTACTATTCGGTCGAGTAGCTCCTCAATTGGCATCTCGAGGCTGAGTGCACCCAGAAAAACGGCAGCAGCGCATGGCGGCTGAATGGTCACCCATCCAAGTGCCGACCACGCCCGACAGCGCTTAACTTCGGTGATCTCACGGGACCGGTGTATCCACTGCGGCAAGGCCGTTGCCACTGCTTTTTATTAGGAGGGAAGGAAAACGACAGTAAGTCATCTGTTACAGATTAATGGTCCTACACTTTATTTACACTGCCACCATGAGCCAAACCAGATTCTAGCAGCTTAGTAATATAGTAAGATTTGATGACAGATTCGCGAAGCAATCGCAGGAAACGTGATAAATTTGCTGCAGTACGAGAAGTTTTTGATAAAATGAATGAATTACTGCCTAAATATTATTCTATTGGGACGCACACTGTTATTGATGAAATTTTGTCATTGTTCCGTGGCAGGTGTCCCTTCAAGGTCTTCATGAAAGAAGAACCTGGTAAATACGGTATACCTATACACATGCTCACAGACGCTGAAACCAGATATGTTATCAGCATCGAGCCGTATGCTGGGAAAAGAAATGATGGTACTCAACAATCAAATTCCGCTGCAAAATGGTTCAAATGGCTCTGAGCACTATGGGACTTAATATCTGAAGTCATCAGTCCCCTAGAACTTAGAACTAGTTAACCCTAACTAACCTAAGGACATCACACACATCCATGCCCGAGGCAGGATTCGAACCTGCGACCGTAGCGGTCGCGCGGTTCCAGACTGATGCGCCTGGAACCGCTCGGTCACACCGGCCGGCTAAATTCCGCTGCGTCTGTGGTCAAACGCCTGGTGTTTCCTATACATAATACGGGTCGAAGCGTTACCACAGGCAGATATTACACTTCAATTGATTTGGCGGAAGATCTGTGGAGGAATCACAAGTTAACTCTCGTGGGAATTTTACAAGCTAATAGGAAATATATACCTCAAGAAATGAATGATATATCAAGACGAGAATTATATTCTAGAAAATTTGCTTTCAGTGATACTGGTAATGGAAATACTGAAATCACAATTGCTTCTTATATACCTCGTGAAAAATCCAAAAGAAATCAGCAGTTTTTATCAACATTATGAAGCTGCAATTGGTTCACCTACTGACACTAAGAAGAAAACAGTTATAAATTTATATGAGACTAAAAGGGCCTTGAAACGATAGATCAAATGGTGAGGAAATATTCAACTAAGAGGGCTACAAGAAGATGGCCGCTGTCTGTTTTCTATACTCTCGTGGACACAGCAGCGGTAAATAGTTATACACTAATTTTGTTGAACTTCCTGGACTGGTATAAGAAAAAATCTAACAAACGACGAAATTTTCTTCAGAAGCTGGGACTACAGCTCACGAAACCATGCGCTGAAGAAAGGGCTACAAATATTTGCAAGAATGCCTAAGCTTGTAGTCTGAAGTACGGAGAGTATTCTCGGGCATAAAATCAAACAGAACTTCAGTGCAATGGAAGCTCATGAAGTAAAGGCGGATGTCATTTGTGTGTTATTGAAAGCCATTGAAAAGCAGAAAAGTACAACAAAGTGAAAAAAACAACACTAATCTGTAACAATTGTAAGAGATACAGATGTGGTAAACACAGCAAAAAAAAAAAAAAAAAAACTATTGTATGTTCCAAGTGTGAAGTAGATCCCGAAGAAAGTGGTGAATAATTCTTCTCACAAAACTATGTTATGTACCTAAGCTATTTGTATATTAACTCAAGTTTCTGTTATACTTTTTTAATTATAGTAAAGTGTGCTTCGATAGTACTATAACAACTTTTACTACTAATTTTCCTGAAGATAATTAGACTTAGTAAACTTGAGCGTTGGCGCACCAGGTACATATAGTCTGAGGCCGCGAGCTCGGCTCCCGTTAGTCAGGTTGGAGCCCAGACAGTGTTTTCTTGAGCGTACATGCGCGTTGTTCGTTACGGTCACGAGTGTTGCTCAGCGCTGTGTAGTCGTAGTGTCTGAGTCGACGTTCATCTGTCGTTCACCTTCTAAGGCAGCGGTGTTATTTCGTCCGCGTCCCGATGCACAGTGTATATACAGGCGACAGGCGTTAGTGTACGTAGCTTGCCAGCGCCCTAACTACGTCAGTGGTACCTGGGCTATACATGAATAGGGCCAAGTACAGGAATCCGCGGCTAGGCGAACCTTCCGCCGCCCTTTCTCGCCGCAACATGACATCGGCCGCTCGACGGCCGTCCCGGAAAGCCGCCGCAGGCGCCGATACGGTCGCCACTCAACGGGATAAGGACCGAGCGCTTCGTGCCTCCCGCCGCTAGTCACCGATAACTATTGAGAGTGACACCTATTCACGTGCACCCTGTCCACAGCCTCGCGTGAGGGATCGATTTTCCTCATCGACCAATGACGATTTCCATGGCCGCCTGGTGATCGACCTCTCTCCTGGTGACAGTCAAGCCACGTCGGTACCCCGCATTAATACAACCGACCGCCACGCGGACGCCCTGGTGCGGCTTCATCTCCACCATCTTGTCGGCCCACGGGCCTTCTGGGGATTCCGATCCTGTCGGTCCCCAGAACGTTGGTCCCCCTCCCGGCCCCAATTCTCAGAATCCACCACCACCACCATCAAACAGATGAAGATCCCTCCTACGGTCTACAATCCCAATAACTACATTATACAGAACACTGAACTGCAAGGCCTTATTGACCACATCAAGTACCTGCTTGCCACCATGGAGGATTACCTCCAAGTCCTCAACTTTCTGAAGACCAGGGTTATGGACAATTACACTCATCAGGCTTGTGCCGACAGAATAACAAATATCGTCATCAAAGACTTTCATTGCGAAGTTACAGAAACAGACGTCAGGGGTAAGTTACTCCATCTCAAATTCCTCGTCCCTTTGGTCCACCAATAGAACAAGAGAGAACCTGAGAACCGAAAATTAATCACTATGCCCACCCATGTTGTCTCCCATATTAGGAGAGAGGACATAGAACACATTTACCAAATCCGGTATCTCCAGTGCACCAAGGTGGTTATCGAATCTGGTGAAAGCCGCAATGGCCCCTCCATCTGCTGCAGGCGTCAAGGTTTGTGACACACTGGCAATTACTGCTCTATGCCTTTTTGGTGTGGCAAGTGTGCTGGTTCGCATTTGTCAGAGGACTGCAAGCTCTTGGCCTCAGGAAACCCACGTGTGCCCACTGTTTTGGCACTTCTCACGATCCCCACCATCTGGCTTCCTGGAAAGATTGTCCTATATACCAGAAGGCTATGAAGTCTTCCCGCCCTCCACGAAGGAAAGCAAGGACGAATCGCACACCACCGCCATCACGGTACCGCACCCATTTCCCTGTCTTATGCGCTGAATCCAGTGACTATCCCACCACTGATGCTCAGGCACCTGACGCATTTGCGACACAGGAGTCCCCTCCAGCTTCATGCCCTACAACCACATTCGCTGCTTCAGCTCAGTCTCCTCCTGCTAATCTGTCTTCTGTGACTCATACCGACGCCCAACAAGCTGAATGACTGTCTGCAGTCTCCTCCCACCCGCCTCCATTACGGCGCCTTCTCAACCAGCCACCACGCCCACCCCTGCCCATCGCAAGGTCAAGTAGCCATCCCAGGATGTTCCTCCACTGGTGGAGACAGATGCTTCTTTCTGGGACGACATGTGAGAGATCCTGAAGGTCATCTCTCTGTTCATGTGGCTCCTCATCAGGGCTCTCATTCCGTCGGTCGGAGGACAAGATCACTAAGGTCATCGCCCTTGTTGAAGGGCTCAGCCAGATTTTGTTATAATGGCAACTCACCCACTGCAACACTATTAGCCTACTTGGGATCTAGTTGTCTGTATTTTTAAAGGTAATGGCTTTAAAGGTATGAAGACTGAACTGTATCCTCCAAAAGCACCACGTGTGCATATTACTTTTCTCAGAAACCCACCTGAAACCCAGCCCCGTATTTTGTCTCTGCAACATGGTTTGCTATCGCACTGACTGACTGACTCATCCATAATCATGTGGTTCCCCAACCATTCGAACATATAGAGGCTAAGGCATGCACTGTTCTCACATGCCTTGGTGCCATAACTTTTGCTGCAGCGTATTTCAGCTCTTACCTACCACTTCTTGAAGCAGACCTCCGTATCTTGACGTCATTTGACAGACTCACTGTTGGGGTGGATCTGAACGCCAAGCGTCTGGCTTGAGTTTCTCGCGTTGGTAATATTAAAGGCAGACTTCTTGACATGGAAGATCCTCTGGTACTGTAACCCTATGGCCCCCACACTCCCACTCGTATACCAGTCTGTTCCGAGTGCCAGCCAGAGGTTGCGGATATGGCCATTTTCAAGAACATTGCAGTTTTCATTGGAAACACGCCACAAACAGGCCTCTGACCACGACCCTGTGCTCCTGCACCTTAATGACATCGCTCTGTCTTTAGACGTCCATTCTAACTTATCATGGACTATACAAATTTTTCAGGATCCTTAATAACACCATTCTGTCACATCTCGAACTGACAATGCCTGCCAA
This sequence comes from Schistocerca nitens, assembly GCF_023898315.1. NCBI lineage: Eukaryota > Metazoa > Arthropoda > Insecta > Orthoptera > Acrididae > Schistocerca > Schistocerca nitens. Next base: position 612,220,279 of record NC_064619.1, read on the forward strand.
TCTGGTTATTGTTGTTGATTACCTAACCACCAAAATCCAAAAGGCGATGAAGGCCTCTACTTCCCTTGTCCCAAGAGCTTTAACTACACTCAATGACTTGCCGCCCTCTTGCTCGAACTCAGAATCCAGAAGAACTACTACCACAGTCAGTGGAAGTAGTTTCGTTATCCTCTGGATAAGCATCACATGAAGCTTCTCCAACATGAATTCTGCCATTCTGGAAAATGGAAAAATGGGAGGACAAATGGTTCAAATGGCTCTGAGCACTATGGGACTCAACTGCTGAGGTTATTAGTCCCCTAGAACTTAGAACTAGTTAAACCTAACTAACCTAAGGACATCACAAACAGCCATGCCCGAGGCAGGATTCGAACCTGCGACCGTAGCGGTCTTGCAGTTCCAGACTGCAGCGCCGTTAACCGCACGGCCACTTCGGCCGGCATGAGAGGACAAGTTGTCTGCCCTCCTCTTCGAACATAATTACAAATTGGCTTTTAACTGAGTCCTGCAGTGATCTGCAGTGAAGACCAACCATCCCATCTGCATAGTAGATACCTTAACTTACAGTGTCCTCCATGTGGTAGAAACTCTGACCGATGTGTATGAGGCTCAGAACCTATTGCTCGTCCAGGACCTCACACCTGATGAACTGCGAGATGAACACGATATTCTAGTGGCCGTTGCCACTTTCAGACAAAGACCACCTCTGACTGCCACTCATCTTGCGTCCACAGCGGAAATCCAATGGATCTTTCGGTGGAAGCGTCGGCAGTCAGCTCCAGGTTCGGATGGCATCTTAAACGGACGCCTCAGCCAGCTCTCACGCAAGCCCCCGGCTTTATTTACCAGCATCCTGAACCGCTGTCTGACAACTGGACTATTGCCCCGACAGTGGATGCAGGCCAAAATAATTGCCATGCCCAAGCCCTTGAAGGTTCCTACAGTCCCTACTAACAACAGTCCCACTAGCCTTCTGAATTCCATGGCGAAGATTCTAGAATCTTCGTCCTCCACAGCAAATCCCGGCCTCTGGTGGTGGCTGGGACAATCTGTCTGGAACAGTTTGGATTCACTTCTCACCTGTTGGCGTAACTCCAAGTGGTTAGGATCACAGAACAATTCAGCAAGGGCTTTAACTCAACCATTTCAACGCCAGCGGTTTTCCTGGACCTGCAATATGCGTATGACAAGATTTGGCAGCACAATCTTGTGTACAAAATGCTGGCACAGAAGACCATCCCCAACATCTATGTGAGGATCATGGATAATTTCCCCCATGATAGGACTTTATTGGCTAATCAGCAAGGTCAACGCTTCAGCTTACGTCACATGTCGATTGTACCGCTCAAGGTTCTGTCTTGTCTCCCATTCTTTTAACATTTATACTAACGATATACCAGTCCTCTCAAACTACCACCTTGTGCAATACGCCGATGATACGGCGCTCTATAACGTAGGCCTCTACACTGACCAGCTCATTGCTCAATTGCAGAGGAAGGTGGACGCGACAGTGGTCTGGTGTCGTTCCAACAAGATTGTTGCTAAAACTATGGCAGTCTACTTCACCAAATGGCACATACTCCGCCACAACCTCAATATTGCACGCGTCTAGGTCCCGTGGTCCCCTAATACCAAATATCTAGGTGTCCAGATGGATAAAAAACTGCTCTTCGCCATGCAGAATGTGTTACCCTTAAAAAGGACTCAGGCTGATAAAAGCGTTGTACCCAGTGTTCTGCAGCAGGAAACTGAACCTCGACACCAAGCTCCGGCTGTACCGGATGGTTGTCCACCATTCCCTCACCTATGGCTCCACTGCGTGGGCTACGATTAGTGCCTCCTGAATGCAGACTGTCCAGCGCCTTCAGAATAAGGTGCTTCGAGTGGAGCCTGAATGCCCATCCCCTCACTAGGGTAGTTACACTCTACAAGGAAACGGACATGGCCACTCTCAAGACATCCATGCGAGAAAAGGTAAGGCGTCTCTATGCCAATTAGAAGCCCTGTCCGACACGGTCGCTGGCTTACTAAACATTGGCACCACGCCTCCCGACCACTGTCACCGACATCCTGTCCCTCTCACCGTCCTTGACGACTCCAATTCTGACCATGGCTAACGATAGCACTGTTACTGCCACTCATAAAGCGTTAGTGTTGACTTGACCACTCGAAGGGTATCGACCATCATAAACCACCACTGTTGATACCTAATACCATTCGTAGTTAGTATTCTAGTAGTAGACTTCCACCGTCGGAGGATGGTCTGAGACTTCAAGTCCCACCACCACACCTTGAAAGTGCTCTCCAGTGATGTCTTTGGAATGACGTCTTTGTCGAATAGAACAGTATTACCATGCACCAACACAGTAGCACAGTGAGCCACCGGTGAAGTTGTATTTGCACCACAAAAAAAGAAAAAAAAAGAAAGAAAAGAACGCTCGGCTCCAGTTCACCACCAGCAATGGCGACTGGTGAAGCTTCGACAGTGCCAGCCACTCGTGCTGGCGAAACGTCAGTAAAATTATCAGAAGAACATCGGCCGAAGAACCCAAGACAGAGCCCGCATCTCGTGGTCGTGCGGTTGCGTTCTCTCTTCCCACGCCCGGGTTCCCGGGTTCGATTCCCGGCGGGGTCAGGGATTTTCTCTGCCTCGTGATGGCTGGGTGTTATGTGCTGTCCTTAGGTTAGTTAGGTTTAAGTAGTTCTAAGTTCTAGGGGACTGATGACCATAGATGTTAAGTCCCATAGTGCTCAGAGCCATTTGAACCATTTTGAACCCAAGACAGAAATCAGTGGGCAGTTTGTCAACAAGTGGCCATGAAAGCCTTCACAACTTTGTATTACTTCTTTACTGCTGAGTCTATTCGCAACGTATTTCGCTGGAAGTATCCACATATGCCACTGAGTGTACGTACACAAATATATAATTATACGACACAGTGTTCAAGAGATGTGAAGTCATACTGTCATACGTGAAAAATGTCGCGCAATGCATGACGTTTTAATACACTTGTTCTTTATTACTAAGACACTACTTCAGCCAAGACAACATACGGAAATTCCTGTCACCTGGCAGCGTTTTTGACAGGTCTCAACTGCGAAGCGCGAACGGCTGTAGGCGAAATCGATAGCCCTCTATACAGCTATGAAGATGCGTCACCGCAGAGACGTTTAAAAACCAGCGACCAGCGTTGTAGACACAGAAAGCAGCTGCGCCCATTGTGCAGAAACTATCTGAGACCACGTTTCGTAATTTTGTTACTGTGCTTATACATTCGTAAGTTATACATATTTCTTTTTACGGCTATTTTATAATTTAAAAGGTGTTTTTAGAAATGCATGGAAATTAAAATTTTTACCATATTTCACTAAAAGCGCACTTAATTTTTTGCTTTCGTTTCCAATAGGAAATGGGCAAAATGAATGCCCGAGCAATGTCTGATTAGTCAGCTAGTTATAGTAATAAAAGTTAAACGACGGAATAGCTCCAGCCTGACGCGTTTCTATATTTAACACTTTAACTCATCTGTAAAGTTTTCATACGTCTGAAGCTGATTTATATATGGGCGTTATAGTCCTTAAACAATCAAGGTGGGGATTTAATGGTTGTCGTACATTCGCCAAGGCCAGAAAGAAATACTGTGGCGAGGGAATGCTTAAAAACACGGTAGTCTATTAATTACATTCAAGCTATGGACGTTGAATTGCTTGCAATCCAGTGAAACACCTCAGATTGTAAGTGAATAGGAACGTCTGTGCACCAGCCTACTATAACAAATAGTAACTTTCATACCAGGCGGCAATGCAGAAGTTCTCTTCGCGTGAGCGCAGTTTAAAGATCGCTTCCGTGCGCTAGGACCTCCTTCCATGCAAATGCCTGGGCAATCTCCACTCTCGGCATAAGTCGTTCTTGCCGTCGAAATGAGAAAATTCTCCGACTCGCTGGCCAGTTTGAACTCTTTATCGATGTGTCTTACAATCCTAATTTCGGAGGCAAGTCTTCTTTATCCGAAGACCGACGAACGAAATTGGACGCTCGGAAACATGAAAGACACCTTTGTCTCTCTTTCCACTTACAGCAGTATTAACGAATAAAATATCTGTGAATAAATAAGTTGGAATTAATGATTATGTGGTGTCACCGCTAGACACCACACTTGCTAGGTGGTAACTTAAATCGGCCGCGGTCCTGTAGTACATGTCGGACCCGCGTGTCGCCACTGTGTAATCGCAATCCTAGCGCCACCACATGGCAGGTCACAAGACACGGACATGACCTCGCCCCAGTTGTACGGACGACATTGCTTGCGACCAGACCTACCAAGTCTTCCTCTCATTAGCCGAGAGACTGATAGAATAGCCTTCAGCTTATTCCATAGCTACTACCTAGCAAGGCGCCATTTGTATAAGTGCTTATAGCTTACTACTATTCAAGAGATGTATTCCAACAAGAGAATAAAGTTAAGTATATTATTCCAGCTACGTACTTTTCTTCTTATTCATTAATAAGTCTCATGTTCCAGTACTTCACGCCCGTCTGCGTTAGTTTAGCGTGCACTTTCAGCCACTTCGATCTACAAGGTGTTGGCCCCGCTGCCGACACATCACATGGCGACGAGAGAAAGTGTTTTTTCTGCTTTGGACTGATTTGTTCTTTTTCCCTTTTTGTGCTCTGATTTGCTTGTGTCATGGCTTCGCCGCAATCTCCAGATGTACTGTCCGAATTTTTTCGCTTGCAGAATCAGCAGACGCAGGCGTTATTGGAAGCCCTTGGACAGCTCGTCCAGGGTCAACGTGCGCTGCAAACCGATGCGGCAGCCGCCGCTTCATCGCTACCGCAGCCACACAACGCTGTCGCACCGCCATTTAGGCCCTTTGAGGCCACGTGCGAAACCTGGACTGAGTGGGCCAGCCAGTTCCAGTTTCATCTCGCAGCATACAGAATTCAAGGTAAAGAGCGGCAGCCGTTTTTGCTTTCTTGTGTCGGTGTGTCTACCTACCGTGTGATAGTGAAATTGTTTCCCCGACGCGACGTAGCAACTCTGACCTACGAGGAAATTTTGTCGGCTTTAGATGCCTATTTCAAAGAAACAGTAAATGTAGTTGCAAAACGGTATACGTTCTTTCGTACAAAACGTACGGCCGGTCAGACTAATAGGGAGTGGGTTGCAACTTTGCAAGGCCTTACTAGAGACTGCGCGTTTGCCTGTGAATGTGGCCTCCCATATTCCGATACAATGGTGCGTGATGCAATAGCACAGAACGTTTCTGATGTTCGCATACGGGAACAGATTTTGAAACTCGTAAATCCCTCCCTTCAACAAGTGATAGACATATTGGATAGGCAAGACACACTTGACTTTGCTCAGGACTCATTTGAAACTTCGCCAGCAGTGTGTCACATTAATCAGCCCGCCGGGCCCGCTGCACGGGACGCTAAGCGGCCCTCGCGCCCGTCGCAGCCTCGCTCGCAAACACGTGCGCCGCGTAAGCAAGCAACTGCAGTGAAATCATGCCCGTGGTGTGCAACTAGACATTCGCGTGAAAATTGCCCGTCACGCCAAGCTATTTGCTTTTACTGTCAAAAGAAGGGACATGTTCAAAGTGTTTGCCAGAAAAAGCTTAGATCAGACAATCGCAATAATTCCAGGCCTTTTGCTTCGCGCCGGAATCGCACCCAGGACAATCAGGCTCGTGGACCTTCGCCCATGGACATTAATGTAGTTCATTCCCACCCGTCCAGTGACACTTTAGCTAACAGTGACTGTGTTCGTCCCACCCAAAGTGTGTGTCGACGTCGCAGGAAATCCCGTAAAGTCGCAAGTGCTTCTGTACCTGTATCAGTTCAAATTGCACGTGACAGTCGCTCTTGTCGTCAGCAGGACAATAAACTTTTTGTGGACTTAGACTTTGAAGGCAAAGTGATCCCATTCCAGCTCGATACCGGAGCTGCAGTTTCATTGATTAATCACGACACGTACAAACAACTGGGCCAACAGCCATTGCGTGCCGCAAATGTTAAGTTACATGGTTACTCGGGACAGCAGATCCCTGTGTTAGGACAGTGCAGCCTTCTTGCAACATACAAGGGACAAACAAAACTTGTATCATTTTACGTTCTTCGTTCTTCTAGTGCAGTGAACTTGTTTGGTTTAGATTTGTTTCAATTGTTTAATTTGTCTATAGTAAATCAGGTCCTATCAGTGAATCCGACTGTGCCTTCCGCCAGTGTTTCTAGTCTTTGTGAAGAATTTGCAGACATTTTTGCACCGGGCCTTGGTTGCGCTAAGAACTATGCTGCACATTTGGAATTGAAAGACAACGCGCAACCGAAATTTTTCAGAGCGCGCAATGTTCCCCACGCATTGCGTGATGAGGTCGCAAGAACATTGGCCGAGTTAGAATCTCAAGGTGTAATTGAACGTGTGCAGGCTTCTCTCTGGGCCTCACCCTTAGTAATTTTGCCAAAACCTTCCGGAAAATTGAGACTTTGTGTGGACTTCAAGGCCACTGTGAATCCACAACTTGTGACTGCTACTTTTCCTTTGCCCCGCCCGGAAGATCTTTTTGACAAACTGTGCCCGGGAAAATATTTTTCAAAATTGGACCTAGCAGATGCGTACTTGCAGATACCTGTGGACGAAGACTCCCAGCGCGTCTTGGTGGTAAACACGCATCTTGGCTTGTATCGCTTCAAAAGACTGCCATTCGGGTGTGCATCCGCCCCTGCATTGTTTCAGCAATATTTACAAACTATTTGTGCGTCGGTCCCTACTGCTGCGAACTATCTGGACGATATTGTGATCTCCGGACAGACAGAAGCCGAACATTTGCAAAATCTCCGAACATTATTTCAGGTATTGCGTCAGAATGGTCTTCGCTTGAGAAAGGACAAATGTGTGTTCTTTGCTCGGGACTTACCCTACCTGGGGCATGTCATAAATGCCCAAGGTATACATCCGAGTCCAGAGCACCTCCGTGCCATACAGGACTTACCTGCTCCGCAGAATTTGAAACAGCTACAGAGTGTGTTGGGTAAAATAAATTATTATCATAAATTTTTGCGCAATGCTTCTTCCATTTCAGCTCCGCTTCATCGCTTACGCCGTAAAGGTGTTCCGTTCGTCTGGACGACGGAATGCGAACGCGCCTTTCGCCAGTTGAAATCGGCGTTACTTTCAAATACTTGCCTTACGCCATTCGATCCCCGAAAACCCCTTTTGTTGATGGTAGATGCATCGGATTTCGGGATCGGTGCTGTGCTTGCGCACAAAGATGGCTCGCATGATCGCCCTATTGCCTTTGCGTCCAAATTGCTCTCATCTGCGCAAAGAAATTATTCACAGATAGAGAAAGAAGCTTTAGCTCTCGTGTTTGGTGTTACCAAGTTCCATGACTTCTTGTATGGTCGTCCCTTTACCATCATCACAGACCACAAACCGTTGACATCGCTTTTTCATCCGCACAAGACTGTACCTCCACGTACAGCGCAGAAATTCATTCGCTGGTCACTTTTTCTCTCGCAGTACCGCTACGATATTTTGTATCGGTCCACTGCTAAGCACGGAAACGCTGATGCGTTGTCCCGTTTGCCTGTTGCTGAGGATAAAGCATTCGATTCTTCCGAACTTGCTTGCATGTTCATTGATTCGGAAGCCGATGACGTGGTCGCATCGTTTCCGATTGATTTTCGTCGTGTAGCTACAGCCACAGCTGCTGACCCTGTCCTTGCTACTGTTTTGCGTTTTGTTGCTACGCAATGGCCCTTGTCAAAGTCACGGATCGAGGATCCTTTGGTTCGCCGTTTTTTTGCTCACAAGGAGAGACTTTTTGTACGACGTGGTGTTTTGTTGTTGCGTTCTGATAATGATCAATCCCGAGTCGTGGTCCCACGTTCGTTGCAGTCCTCTGTCTTAAAGCTTCTTCACCAAGGACATTGGGGTATAGTGCGTACGAAACAACTTGCTCGTCAGCACTGTACTTGGTTCGGAATCGATGCTGCGATTACGAATATGTGCTCCTCTTGCGTGGCGTGTGCCGAACACCAATCCGCACCGCCGCGTAAATTCTTTGCATGGCCGAACGCCACTTCCCCTTGGCAACGCTTGCACATCGATTTTGCTGGTCCATTCTGGAATGCTCGATGGTTGGTTGTGGTCGATGCTTTCAGTAATTTTCCTTTTGTTGTCCGGATGTCTTCCACGACGTCTTCTGCCACAATCCAAGCCTTGTCTGCTATCTTTTGCATTGAAGGTCTTCCGCAGACTCTTGTTTCCGACAATGGCCCACAATTCATGTCCGCAGAATTTCAGTCATTCTGCAAGGCCAATGGTATTCAACATCTGACGTCCGCGCCGTTTTCGCCTCAGTCAAACGGTGCCGCTGAACGATTGGTCCGGACTTTCAAGTCCCAGATGTTGAAATTGAAAGAGTCGCATTCTCGGGAGGACGCTTTGTTGCTCTTTTTGTCTTCGTATCGCTCTCAGCCCCGCGATGGTCGCTCGCCGGCTGAATTGCTCCATGGTCGATCTCATCGCACCCTGATGTCTTTGCTACATCCGCCGCATCAGGTTCCTGTGCAGCGGCAGGCTCCTGCTTTTGCTCTTGGCGACGTTGTCTATTATCGCAATTATCGCGGTTCACGGCGTTGGCTCGCAGGGCGCATTCTTCGCTGCCTCGGCCGCGCGATGTATTTGGTTTTGGGGGCCTCTGGTGAGGTGCGTCGGCATCTCAATCAGCTGCGCCTCTGTCGTCGCCTGGGTTCTGCCGCTCCCCGTCTGCTTTCAGCGACGGAGCCGTCAGGTCAGCGCCTTGGGGACCCATCTACTGGCTCGCCTCATCCCCAGGTGTTGCCGACGCTGCCTTCCATTTTGCCCCATGGCGTCGCGCCGCCGCCGCAGCCGCCGCCGGCGCCGCCCGCAGTGGACGCGTCGCTGCAACCGCCTGGCGCCTCCCTGGGTCACGCGCCGCCGCTCGCTTCCCGTGACCAGCCGTCCTCCGCCATGGACCTCTTGCCCGCTCCGGACCAGATGTCGTCTTCGCCCGTCGGGTGCTCCGACCACATGGAGGTCGACCCTTCTGTCTCATTACGTGCGCATACACCTCATGTTGACGTGCACCCTGGACTAGGTTTGCAGGCGTTTCCTAGCTCCCCTCGGACCGAATGGCCGGGTGCGGGTGGCACAGCCTCGCCTGTTGTTAGGCTCCCCACCTCATCGCATACGTCAACATGGGGTCCTCCCCACGGCGGGCGGAAGCCTTATCTCACGACCGTTCGCCGATTTGCGGGGGAGGAATGTGGTGTCACCGCTAGACACCACACTTGCTAGGTGGTAACTTAAATCGGCCGCGGTCCTGTAGTACATGTCGGACCCGCGTGTCGCCACTGTGTAATCGCAATCCTAGCGCCACCACATGGCAGGTCACAAGACACGGACATGACCTCGCCCCAGTTGTACGGACGACATTGCTTGCGACCAGACCTACCAAGTCTTCCTCTCATTAGCCGAGAGACTGATAGAATAGCCTTCAGCTTATTCCATAGCTACTACCTAGCAAGGCGCCATTTGTATAAGTGCTTATAGCTTACTACTATTCAAGAGATGTATTCCAACAAGAGAATAAAGTTAAGTATATTATTCCAGCTACGTACTTTTCTTCTTATTCATTAATAAGTCTCATGTTCCAGTACTTCACGCCCGTCTGCGTTAGTTTAGCGTGCACTTTCAGCCACTTCGATCTACAAGGTGTTGGCCCCACTGCCGACACATCAGATTATTTACTAAATATGACAATAGGGCGAATAAACATTAAAAATACTCTTCAATGAATTTTCCCTCTTCAGTGTAGTGTGCGCTTACTTTCAACTTTCTGGGGTATTACAACTTTATGCCGGATAGGGACACGTCACTTGGACCTTTGCCTTTTGCGGGCGAGTGCTCTGCTCACTCAGCTATCCAAGATCGACTCAATATAATATGACATTTTATTATGGAAATAACAGTGTCAGATACACTGCTTTGTCAAGCAGCAGGTTGAGATTCATTGGGAGAGTGCTTAGAAAATGTAGTCCATCAACAAAGGAGGTGGCTTACAAAACACTCGTTCGACCTATACTTGAGTATTGCTCATCAGTGTGGGATCCGTACCAGATCGGGTTGACGGAGGAGATAGAGAAGATCCAAAGAAGAGCGGCGCGTTTCGTCACAGGGTTATTTGGTAACCGTGATAGCGTTACGGAGATGTTTAGCAAACTCAAGTGGCAGACTCTGGAAGAGAGGCGCTCTGCATCGCTGTGTAGCTTGCTCGCCAGGTTTCGAGAGGGTGCGTTTCTGGATGAGGTATCGAGTATATTGCTTCCCCCTACTTATACCTCCCGAGGAGATCACGAATGTAAAATTAGAGAGATTAGAGCGCGCACGGAGGCTTTCAGACAGTCGTTCTTCCCGCGAACCATACGCGACTGGAACAGGAAAAGGAGGTAATGACAGTGGCACGTAAAGTGCCCTCCGCCACACACCGTTGGGTGGCTTGCGGAGTATGAATGTAGATGTAGATGTAGATGTAGAAAGGATGTTACTCCCTGCATAAGAAAAGCGAAATGCATTATCTCTGATTTTTATTATCTCCGTTGTTGAATGTAATGTTAATGACTCCCATTTTGTTCTGTGTCTCATAAAGACGAAGGGAACTCGTAATTGTGAAGATTACGTATTACAACTCGCTAGTAAAAGCAAATATTGTATTCAAGGAAGAAGGAAACGAGTGCTCATCTCTGATAAATAATTAGGTGAGTTTCTTTCTGGTGATTCTAAGTACTGTAGAAAGATTCAGCTATTGTACGTCGACGTGGAGTTGGAGAAACGCAGGGGAGATTGGCGAGCGAACCTACAAATAAATACGGCGACTATTTACAGAATCAAGAGCACGCAACAAGAAGTCTGCCACAGCTCTTTACCAACATATTACCAAATGACAAAACATACACAAGACGAGTTTAGTTTCAATGGACCATTTGAAAGCCAAGGATTCATGCTAATTTGTCTATAAAACCATAAACGATAACAAAAATAATAGTATGTCACGTCCTTCCCTGACAAATTTACTGCCGCCAGCACTTTCCAAACTTCACAAAAGTTCTCCTGCACATCCCGCGGCATTGGTATTGCTCGAAGAAAGGTTATTTGCAGACACATGACCTAGCCACAATCTGCAGAATTCTGGAGACTTACAATATTCAGTGTCACAAATCTGTGTCTTGCAGCAACCGAGAGAAAATGTTTTTGGGTGTGTAGATACAATGTAATGAGAGCGTTACAAGATTGAGTTTGAGTGCAGAGGAATAAGACAGGTTTCTCGCACATTAGATGTACTGTTCTACTTGCAGTAAACAAGTGTAAGTAGAGTTTTTACTTCTGCAACTCTTCTTCTAGCACAACACCGGAATTCTACAATACTTTCCCTGTGGATACTGAAGTTAATTTCTTGATTCTCCCCGAAATTAATTACGTAAAGAAGTCTGTATAAAATATGCAATACCAGGTTATTTTGAAATCTGCGCTAATCCAAGAGCACAGCTATTTGAAAAATTAGATAATGGAAATGTCGTGTGACTAGGGCCTCCAGTCGGATAGACCGTTCGCCTGGTTCAAGTCTTTCGATTTGACGCCACTGCGGCGACTTGCGTGTCGATGGGGATGGAGTGATGACGATGAGGACAACACAACACCCAGTCCCTGAGCGGAGAAAATCTCCAACCCAGCCGGCAATCGAACCCGGGCCCTTAGGATTGAGATTCTGTCTCGCTGACCACTCACCTACCGGGGGCGGACAGAAAATTAGATGTTACGTCATTACCACCGTAACTATAATAATCATCTCCTATTTGACATTCGCTACCTCATGCAGACATTTCCTGTAGTAACAATATTCACCCTGTAGTGTCCGTACCGACCTTCCATTGTCATTACGCAGCATCGTTAGTGACAACGGATCAGGTCGGTATACGAGTAAGGTCACTAAACCTAATCTGTTATATCATTTACTCACACATACAGTATGGCATATTTTGGGGTGCACGATAAGTTCCTCTCGATCACTCTTTAATGTACTCTGGTGCTGTTACAAGTAAACAGGACTGCGGGGCGTGTAGAGAGCGATGACCTGGCGCCACCGCAGTTCGTTACACTGAAGACTGGAAACGATGAAAAGGAATGCTACAAAGAACGATCAAAAAGTTTCCGTTTGAAGGCGATGCTGCGGTTTGTATGCGAGTATAGAAACACCGACATGTAGACAAGGAATTTAGTATGGCACCGTGGCTCTCAGACGTGCACGCACCAATCGGAAATGTCAACTTTGGCGACATTATCACCAAATGCGTCCAAACAGAATCGGCTGCCGAAGAAAAAACTCTTCTTCTTCTTCTTCACGCGATCAGGCCCAGAGGACCGCGCGCCACCACAGTTAGAGCTCTCCATCCGTCTCTGTCTTCTGCTATCTGTCTCCAGTTTTCCGTGACTCCCAGCTGCAACAGGTCTTCTCTCACTCCATCGATCCACCTCTCTCTAGATCTTCCCACTGGTCTGCTGCCTGACGGGATCCAGTCCATTGTGATTTTGGGCCATCTTGTTGCCTCCATTCTAACAACATGTCCAGCCCATTGCAGTCTTTTGCTTCTCATCACTCCCAAGATGTTAGGCTCCTTGTACAGCTCTTCTAATTCAGTGTTATGGCGTCTTCTCCATTCTCCAGTAGTCTGATCTCTGACTGGTCCAAATATTTTCCTGAAGACTTTCCTTTCAAATGTTAGCAGTCGCTTAAGGTCTTGTTTTCGAGTGCTCCAGGTTTGAGAACCATAAAGTACTACTGGCATTATTAATGTCTTATACAACCGTAGCTTTAGTTGTTGCGAGACACTTCTGCATTTTAATATCGGGTCTAGAGAGTGATAGAATCTGTTTCCCGCCTGCAGTCGTGCTTTTATCTCTGCTTCAGTTGATGTTACTTCTGTAAAAATGATCCAAGGTATTTGAACTCTTTCACATGTTTATACCTGGTGTTGTTCACAATTAAATCTTGTGAGTTCTGGTTCTTCCTATGGTCATATACTCTGTCTTTTCAGAGCTAATTTGTAGACCGATCCTAGCTGCCAATAACTCCAAGGTCTGGATACTTCTCTTCAGATATTCTTGTGTGAATGCTAATAGTGCAATGTCGTCTGCATAGGCCAGATATGTAATGTGTTCATTATCAATTTCTTTGTTGAAATCCCGCATTACCTTCTAAGTGCCAGGTTGAAGAGGACAGGTGATAGCCCATCTCCTTGGCGTAATCCTGTTACAACTTGGAAGCTTTCTGTCATTTGATTGCCTACCTTAACCTTACGTTTTGTGTTATTTAGGCATACCTCTACCAGTTTGACCAACTTATTTGGTATACCAAACTCTGTCATAGTTCTAATCAGGCTAGGTCTATGTATACTGCCGTAAGCCTTCTTGAAGTCTACAAACAGGAGATGTATCTCTCGTCCATATTCGTACATTTTTTCACAGCCCTGTGCAGCATGCAGTTATAGACTTCTTCATGCTGCGGGTACCTGAAGGGTATCTTCAGCCTCACGCATCAGTGGGGTGATTGCCTCAATGCTCACAGCGATTTTGCCGAAGAAAAAACACCGGTAGATATCCATCACAGAATAAATAATGTGTATGGAAAGTATGTCTGTCGAAAAGCAACGTTGTGAACTGTTCGCCAAGTTCTGTGCCGGTCGTGGTTCGTTAGAACGCTCCAGTCGATCCAGGAAGCGAACACCATCTATTATGGACAAGTAGGAGACACTCCAGCTCTCGCCCTGTAGTCCTCACCTCTCCCCGAGCGGTGATCACACCTTCAGTATCTGAAAAAAATGTCTTGAAGGGTCAATGATCCTTTTCCGACGAGGATGTGCAGCACGCAGTTATAGACTTCTTGATGCTGCGGGTACCTGAAGGGTATCTTCAGCCTGACGCATCAGTGGGGTGATTGCCTCAATGCTCACAGCGATTTTGCCTGGTTGGCATACCGGGTCTGGTCTGTACGGCATTCAAACGGAAACTTTATCATCGCTCCATAAAGCTTTGAAGAACACAACAAGTAAGACACTCCCGCCACAAGTTGGCGACAAAACGCAAGAGTAAAATTGATAAAGCAAAGGCGAAAGACTAACGAAAGGGAAGATCATTTACACAAAATATTTCTTACTTCAAATCGATAATTCGTCACAGAATGTTAAGCGGTAAACCTATAATAGTGTCATTTATTGATTCAAACTGGTCTCAGAATACCGCTTGAAAACAATATGATAAATATTAAAAATACCGAAAGTAACAGAGAAACACAAACAAGTAAAACAGAGCGAATTAGCACATTTAAACATCTTAGAGAAATTATACGAGAGAAGGGACTAGAGAAAACGTGTAATAGATGTAACAGTTAATATAATGTGAAGAGGAGATGGTTTACAAAAATATTTACAAGAAAAATGTATATCTAGAAAAACGAAAGTAAAACAGTAAAAACCAGTGGGAAAGCTAGAATAATTACATGTATGTTAGTGCTCAACGATGAACTACAGGCTGGACAGGAAAGAGGAACTTAATAGACGATTATTCAACAGGTAATTGCTGTAATGAGCTACAAATTATAGAAAAATAAGAAGTAACTAGGAGATCTACGAAAGTTAGAGTTATGGGAAGGAATAACAAAGCGACCATCAGACTTATTTGGACTCCTCTAACGAATGAATCAGTTTAAAGAAACAAATATTCCAGTTTCTAAGAAAAGAAAGCAACAATAGAATGGTTTACATAAATAAGAAGACACTAGGAAGAGAAAACATTACTCCGCGGCAACAAAAGGAAAAGTTTTAAGAACGAGGTACTAACTTTGGATGATTTCATGCCAAAGAAACAGAAAACTGCCTCGGGCTTGGATGTGTGTGATGTCCTAAGGTTAGTTAGGTTTAAGTAGTTCTAAGTTATAGGAGACTGATGATCTCAGAATTTAAATCTCATAGTGCTCAGAGCCATTTGAACCATTTTTTGAAACAAAAAATTGGGAACAACAAGGAGAGAAGAAAGGAAAAGGCATGGAGAGAAGTCAGTGGTGTACCTTACAGGAAAAAATATATAACGACGAAGAACTGAAGTTGTTGCGTGATCTTAGCTTGTGAATAGGAAAGTGAAAGAAAGTAGAACGTAGAAGCAGAGAAGCTCTTGTTAGAATGACGGTCTTTGGAGGGCGGAGATTATGACCAAAGCCAATTGTGACGCTGATAAACAAAACCCTGTTCCTACTTAACGAAAGGAATGGGAAACATGGTTGTTATATGGAGATTCTGAGGTCATTCTACGACAAGTCATGGACTGCAGTGGTCTCACATATGAGGCTCAGTCAGTGGTGGCAGAATCGTGCAGCAAAGCCAGCGACTCCTGCACACAGCCTGCACCCGGGAGCCACCAGCCGAGGGCAACAGCAGTCTCTGTTTACTTGTCGGACCTCTGAAGCAGGGACCCGGACAAACGACCCGCTGTGAAGCCGCCACAGGTACAACATTCCTCACTCATGCCACGCTAGGTAATGCACTCCAATACCCTGCACCAAGTTCGAGCGACGCTCAGGCCCTGGTCATTCTTATTCTTCTGTGTTACTACCGTTTTATGAAGGCATGGAGAATAAATTGTACCTATTTTATGTTTCGAAAGAAATTTTGTGCACAACTCCCTCCAAAACTATACTAAAAATTTAGATTTAGCGTTGAATCTAGGTCTGGTGTCTTGGCAGAATGTGTTACTAGACGGCAGAGAGATTGTGGGCAACGTAAACCAGCCTCACGGTCGATGTTACCACCTTTAGGTAACAGTTGCCATTACAAAATAGATATGATCACACTCTTCATTCATGCTGTTTGCTGTCATCAGCTAACCTTTTCATACGCCATCCTTTCGGTCTTTTCTTATATCTTGGTCTCCAGCAAAGAATTTTCTCGGTACATTAATCACCCATTCGTCTGGAAACAGCACTGTTTTAGAAAGAATCACTCATGCTAAACATAACTTGCCCTTTTCTCACAGGAGGTCCAGCGAACCATGGATGAAGGGCAACAGGTGGATTCTGCATTCCTAGATATCTCTGAATCATTTGACATGGTGCCACACTGTCAGCTGTTAAGAAGGATACAAGCTTACGACGTAGGTGCCCAAGAATGTGAGTTGCTCGAATACTTCTTTAGTTTCTAGAAAAACGACATTTTGTCTATGGGGTGCATGATAGATTCTTTAGTAAATTTTTTTGTTTATTTATAGACGCAATCACATGTTTATGACACAGTCATAACCGGTTTCGGCCATACAATGACCATCTGCAGATTCTAAAACAACACAAAAGAAAATTTATATTGAATCCTAAAAGTAAGTGAATTTAAGCGAAATACAAATAGTCCATACCTCAAGGCTGCATACACTGAACACAGGTTCATGCGTTGTCAAACTACGAGTAGCTATAAAATATATAGATATAAAAATTTTGTTAAATTTTGTTCACCATCTTTGCGCTAGGTGCTCGCGACCTCTATAAGATAGTTTTAATTTTTCAAAAGCCTAAAACATTCAAATTTACTATTAATATTTAGGTCGAATGTACATAAAATTTAATATTACAGAACAGATCGTTAAATCCGTAAAATAACATTTCAGAACAAGGAGATAACATTGCTATAGATGAAAATAGTAGTAGCACTCGTAGAGTGTATTTCTGACGCCCGATGGTGCTGTATTTCCGGCTATTGCCTGTACATTCTTTATTAACAGATCCCATTATGTTGTCCCTGTCAGCCAGTGTTCATCGGAGGCAATAGTATCGCCGGGATTGCCCCAGGGAATAGTGTTAGGAGAGCTGCTATTTCCTGTAAACATAAAAGATCTGAGGACAGGGTAAAAACAGTCGGAGGCTGTTTGCTGATGATTCTGTAGTGGATGCTAAGGCGTCGTCATTGAATGACTGTAGGATAAAAGATGACAGATAAAATTTCTAATAATGGTAATGAATGGCAGCTAGTTCTAAATTTAGAAAAGTATAAGTTAATGCACAAGAGAACGAAAATCAAACCCACAATGTTCGAACACAGTGTCAGCAGTACGCTGATTATCACGATCACGTCGATTAAATGTCTGGGCGTATTATAGATGAAATAGTAAACGCATGTAAGTGTTGTAATACGAAGGCGAATGGTAGACTTCGTTTCATTGGGAAAGTTCTGGGAAAGTGTGGTTCACCCGTAAAGGTGACCGCATATAGGACGCTACTGCCACCCATTGTTGAGTACTGTCCGAGTGTCTGGGATCCAAACCAGGTCGGATCAAAACAAGCTATCGAATCAGTTCAGAGGCAGGTTGCTACATTTGTTACCGGTAGGTTCGAATACCACGCAAGTTTTACGGAGATGCTTCGGGAACTCACATGGGAATCACTGGAGATAGGGCAACGTTCTTTTCGAGGATTGAAAAACTTAGAGCACCATAATCTGACGCTGACTGCAGAACCATTCCATTGCCGCTAACGTTCATTTCGCGTAAGGACCATAACATTAGAAGGATAAGGGCCCGTACGAAAGGATACAGATAGTCCTTTTTGTCTCGCTCTGTTTATGAGTGGAATAGGGAATGAATTGACTAGTATTGGTTCAGGGTACCCTCCGCCACACACCAACCGGTGGCTTGAGAAATACACTCCTGGAAATGGAAAAAAGAACACATTGACACCGGTGTGTCAGACCCACCATACTTGCTCCGGACACTGCGAGAGGGCTGTACAAGCAATGATCACACGCACAGCACAGCGGACACACCAGGAACCGCGGTGTTGGCCGTCGAATGGCGCTAGCTGCGCAGCATTTGTGCACCGCCGCCGTCAGTGTCAGCCAGTTTGCCGTGGCATACGGAGCTCCATCGCAGTCTTTAACACTGGTAGCATGCCGCGACAGCGTGGACGTGAACCGTATGTGCAGTTGACGGACTTTGAGCAAAGGCGTATAGTGGGCATGCGGGAGGCCGGGTGGACGTACCGCCGAATTGCTCAACACGTGGGGCGTGAGGTCTCCACAGTACAGCGATGTTGTCGCCAGTGGTCGGCGGAAGGTGCACGTGCCCGTCGACCTGGGACCGGACCGCAGCGACGCACGGATGCACGCCAAGACCATAGGATCCTACGCAGTGCCGTAGGGGACCGCACCGCCACTTCCCAGCAAATTAGGGACACTGTTGCTCCTGGGGTATCGGCGAGGACCATTCGCAACCGTCTCCATGAAGCTGGGCTACGGTCCCGCACACCGTTAGGCCGTCTTCCGCTCACGCCCCAACATCGTGCAGCCCGCCTCCAGTGGTGTCGCGACAGGCGTGAATGGAGGGACGAATGGAGACGTGTCGTCTTCAGCGATGAGAGTCGCTTCTGCCTTGGTGCCAATGATGGGCGTATGCGTGTTTGGCGCCGTGCAGGTGAGCGCCACAATCAGGACTGCATACGACCGAGGCACACAGGGCCAACACCCGGCATCATGGTGTGGGGAGCGATCACCTACACTGGCCGTACACCACTGGTGATCGTCGAGGGGACACTGAATAGTGCACGGTACATCCAAACCGTCATCGAACCCATCGTTCAACCATTCCTAGACCGGCAAGGTAACTTGCTGTTCCAACAGGACAATGCACGTCCGCATGTATCCCGTGCCACCCAACGTGCTCTAGAAGGTGTAAGTCAACTACCCTGGCCAGCAAGATCTCCGGATCTGTCCCCCATTGAGCATGTTTGGGACTGGATGAAGCGTCGTCTCACGCGGTCTGCACGTCCAGCACGAACGCTGGTCCAACTGAGGCGCCAGGTGGAAATGGCATGGCAAGCCGTTCCACAGGACTACATCCAGCATCTCTACGATCGTCTCCATGGGAGAATAGCAGCCTGCATTGCTGCGAAAGGTGGATATACACTGTACTAGTGCCGACATTGTGCATGCTCTGTTGCCTGTGTCTATGTGCCTGTGGTTCTGTCAGTGTGATCATGTGATGTATCTGACCCCAGGAATGTGTCAATAAAGTTTCCCCTTCCTGGGACAATGAATTCACGGTGTTCTTATTGCAATTTCCAGGAGTGTATGTGTGCAGATGTACAGGACATTCATTTCATTATCATTTGAGATTTTATATACGTATTCCCGTCCAGTCTGTTCCCTCACAATTTTTTTCATTTGCTGTCTGTCCTAATAAAATTTAAATCATGCAGTCGTCCGTTTTTGAGTTGCTTTTGAATTAACGGGCCGTGCCTAGCTGCCGTAGTTCACGACTGATAATACAAGTTGACCAGCAAATGGGAATCAAACGAATGTTCAAAACGGTTTGTAGTATATGTGAGCCTGAAGACATACTATCAGACTTTCGGAAAAAAAATATCGTTCACTCAGTCCCGAATACTGTAAGGCAGAGCATGTGTGACAATACTACAGCACAACGAGATTAACGAATGTTCAAATGTGTGTGAAATCTTATGGGACTTAACTGCTAAGGTCATCAGTCCCTAAGCTTAGCCGGCTGCGGTGGTCTCGCGGTTCTAGGCGCGCAGTGCGGAACCGCGCGACTGCTACGGTCGCAGGTTCGAATCCTGCCTCGGGCATGGATGTGTGTGATGTCCTTAGGTTAGTTAGGTTTAAGTAGTTCTAAGTTCTAGGGGACTGATGACCACAGCTGTTAAGTCCCATAGTGCTCAGAGCCATTTGAACCATTTTTTGAACCCTAAGCTTACACACTACTTAACCTAAATTATCCTAAGGACAAACACACACACCCATCCCAGATGGAGGACTCGAACCTCCGCCGGGACCAGCCGCACAGAGATTAACATCCCGTGCAACTATCTTGCTGCCAAGAATAATATAGAGAAGACTGAAAAAAACTAAGGATCTGATAGATGACGACTAGCTAGGATTTAGGAAAGGTAAAGGCGTCAGAGTCGTAATTCTGACATGTTACTTGAAAAAAGAAATAAACATCAAGGAAACTGAGACCACGTTCACAGGATTTGTCACACTAGAAATAGATTTCATTAATAAAAAGTGTTGCATGGTGTTCGAAATTCGCAAATTCGCAGCAAAAAATGTGTAAACTATAGGGAAACACGAGCAATGTGCAATGTGTACAAGAAACAACAGGGAAAAATAATAGTGGAAGACCAACAACGAAGTGTTCGTATTAGTATTGGTTTAAGGCAGGTATGTAATTTTTCGCACCTATTTTTCAATCTGTGAGGACGAGTGTACTTTGATGTAGAGTCGATGTATACAGCTGGCTCAAATCAGGCTATGAAGATGGCCGATATCTGCTCAAACTGTTTAAATCTGTGGAATATTTCGTAATTGTTAGGGAAACAAACATTCCCTAACTATTTTAATAATCTCTACCTTTAAGATAAATCCCTAATGAATATAAGTAAGGAAAGCTGAATACCTTGTCGATTCGTAGAATTGAAATAGGAGCCGACTATGATTCAGTGACGCTACCGGGATATTTATCAAATCGTGTGGATATGTTCATCAAGTAATGAGTATTAAGTGATTAAATGTTCACACATTAGAACTAACATGCATCATGCACGCCAGTTTAAGATGTTACTTCCGTGGCTATGAAACGCTCTGTTCTTCGTTGTGGTATGAAAGAAAACAGCATCCGAATTCCATTATATGTAATTTCTTAGAATTCCTGTGACACATTCTTTGCCCATTCATAAATATCATTGGCTGTAGGCTGTTGTGAAAGTACACGTCTCCCCATCACATCTCACACTTGCTCCGTTCGGTGTGAGGGGGGGAGGGGGGAAATGGGAAATCAGACGCCTGGACACGCCAGAGAAGGACCCGTACACCTATCAAGCCATTTGTGTTGTAAATGCAGTGTGGGGTCCAGCATTCTCCTGCTGAAAAATGTTATTTGCTTCCCAGCTCATAACAACATCGTTTACCATTCTTGCCACATGTTAGGGAGCTTTAAGCTTTACTTCAATGATTACCAAATCAATTCCATTATCGTACTGAATAGCACCACACACCATCATTACAGAAGTAAGAAACGTAAGGGAGTCGATTTTCATTGCTTTCTGTAACATTCCACCAGTTCATCCACTGTAACGTAACTCGTGTGTAGTCGAGATATTTGGCCGGCTGGAGTTTGCACCGAGTGAGGTGAATCTGCTTGTGAGGCTGAACGCCGCCAGAGAGCCCCACGGCTGGGAGTGGGGTGGGGCTGTAAAAGCAGAGGTGGCCGTTGCTGGTGAGTCTGGGTGCAAATGCTTGACAGGAAGGGGTAACACTCGGTACGGGAAATTTGGGAGACATCCGACGGCTTAAGAAGAAGAGACCATGCCCCAGCAATGGCGGAGTGTCAGATCAGCAAAAAGATGGCTTCTTACAGCGCTTAGGAATTCGACAATAAATCACAGTTACGGCATCAAACAAATATGAAAGCAAGTTTGTTTGTGTGGCCATCCTCCGCAACAAGCATATAAAACTTGTTTTGTAAATAAAACTGCCTTTTCCTGCTGCTAATTGCTTTATTTATCCCATACGCGTTTCGCCTTCTTCTGTTCTAAGGCATCATCAGTGAGATCTATAACGATACAGTTTTGTTAGTTTTAAATTATTAAACAGTTAACTTCGCGATTTTTTTTGTAAAAGAAGTAATTACTTACGATTTGCTGATCTGCGTTTCCTCACATCTGGTCTGGAGGTCGCACTACCACTTTTATCAGTGTCATATAATCACATCTTTGCGTTCTCATCTTCCGCACACTGTTCACCATGTTTCTCACTCTTTTTTGTGGTGGACTATTGTACTTTTTCACTCGATATAACTATTTCATCGTACACTGTTTTTCACAACGTAAATATTGCGATTCCATTACGTGTTTCATCTTCTTTGGTATGTTTACCTATTTGCTGCCAACCTAACAAAGTATATGTTCCAAACTAACTTCTATTCATGATCTTTATACCGTGTATGTGCATGAGTGAGAGAGAGAGTGGCATACAGTTCAATATTCAGTGGAGTGGTTCATGAATGAGTGAGTGTAAAGATGTTGGGTTCTGTTATTATTATTATTATTACATTAATTTGGAAGGTAGGAGACGAGGTACTGACGGAATTAAGGCTGTGAGGTCGGGGCGTGAGTCGTGCTTGGGTGGCTCAGTTGGTAGAGCACTTGCCCGCGAAAGGCAAAGGTCCCGAGCTCGAGTCTCGGTCCGGCACACAGTTTTAATCTGCCAGGAAGTTTTATATTAATTCTTTTTGCGAACGTTATTATTTTGTCTGTAAGTGTAAATAATGAATTGCTTGGCATGTGTACTTGGTCATACTTTTAATTTTGTTGTTTAGCTCACCAAAGAAAGCTATCAAAAAGAACTGGGCATAATATTGCAGATAGCACAGAATAATGGTTACAATAATAACATAATAGTAATAAAAATGTTGATAGAGAACTTGCCCCCGAAAGGCGGAGGTCTCGAGTTGGAGTCTGCACACAATTTTAATCTGACAGGAAGTTTTAATCATGTCTTGTTCATAGCATACAATAGACATAACAAGTAAAATTTCATTATTTGTTGTCCTTCATGTGATGTAATTTAAATTGATGATGTTTACAGGTTCTATAAAAGCATGTGCCATAAATTTTAGGGATTTATTATCCAAATGGAAACATCACTAAAACTTCGTATGAACATGGGTCCGATAATCTTTCGTTCAGGAGGCATGAAAACAATTTCCTGTAGTGACTCTTGGTTGCATAACTTACCTCAAGTATCCATTTCTACTTACCTTCTTGTTTACACTTGCTGATGGCAATTGGTTTGTATTGTTTGACTGTCGTTTGTTCAGTTTTAGATTCGAGGGGTTCGAAAGGGAAGCAGTGGTTGGGAAGGCAGTGAGACAGGGTTGTAGCCTATCCCAGATGGTATTCAATCTGTATACTGAGCATGCAGCAAAGGAAACATAAGAAAAATTCGGAGTAGGAATTAAAATCCTCGGAGAAGAAATAAATAGTTTGAGGTTCGCCGTTGACATTGTAATTCTGTCAGAGACAGCAAAGGGCCTGCAAGAGCAGCTGAACTAACGTTTCTTACGCTACAAAATGTATCTCTATCTAAAGCAAATAAATATGTAACTTCATCCTGTTATTATTAATGCTTACGTTATGCCTGAATCAGCTACATCACAATTTCATGTGTCTAATTTTGAATGTACAGTAGCCTAGTTGTTTCTGCGGCTACTAGATAGCGCTCGTAGCAACACCATGTTTACTTGCCCACACTGTCTAAAGTGGGCACCTCAGTCTTGTTGCAACCCTTGTTCACAGTACGAGCAGCCCTTAGCGGCTCGCCATCTCACAACTGTTCATGACGTTGCCTTTCCGGCTTAGAACTTTCTTAATATGTGATTTGTAAGTACTGCATTTTTTCGAGTCAGTACAAACTTTAATTTTATTAATGTACTATATACATAATATGTTTTAGAACAGTTAGTCTAATTCTGAAGACGTCGCTCATAGTAGCGTCGAAACCAGATCAAATTTTCACGTAATAATTGTGACCGAGGGCTTATTTGTTCCAATATAGTTTATGTAAGAGTCCGATCATCCCATATGCGATCATAATGGCGTTGTCAAGAAATTGGTAATCAAGCAGGTGAACCAACCAGTAGCACTTTATATAGGTGTTAGTGGAACATTTTATTTCGTGTATTTATATGTGTGGTATTCGGAAGGGTTTTTCACAACAGGAGATAGCGGTGATCTGTGTCTTAAAAAATGCTTCACAGTTTCCAGGTAGCAATGGTAGTCTGTTTTGAGGATATGATTTTTGTTTCTACGGGAACAAAAACCAGCTGAGATAATTCGTTAAATGTGAGAAGTAATCATCTGTTCATTATTGCGCGATCTCATCACACTGTAATTAATTTTAGGTAGAAATTGAGTCGTCCGTTGATTAATTATAGGTGGAGACGAGATGAGGAATCCAGAATAGCACTTTGACGTCATCCTTTCTGCACAAAACAAGGATTCTTTTCGGTCGTCGCATATGCTGTGAAATTAATTCCACCTATTGTAATACTTGTGTGCAGTGTATGTAAATGAAAAAAAAGCGGATCCCATGCTTTGGTCTCTCTCACAGGTAAATTAGTTCATCGATTTTACAGTCACGTTTCAGAATTATTAACGGATTACTTCAGGAGTCGTAGGAATTCCATAGCTACTACATTCACTTGTACGTATGCTTCCAGCCTCGTACTAAGAATTTCCTTTTCACGTTTTTAGTGATTTTTGTTTTATGTGCATTAGGCTGTGGTACGGAGTCATAATGCACTAAAAAATCAAATACGACGCGTTAAATGTTGCGTTATATGATCAGATCCAGGATCTGTTGTTTTTTCTCTCTCCGATAGTGAAGAGTTCGATTTGAGCATAACTGCCGTTATTATTATTAAATTATCTAAATTATTCATTCATTCATTTCGTATAGGCCATCTTTGTACCACGTTAGTTCAACTGTCTTTCTTTACGTATTCTGATGTTTGCCCAATGCTGACGCATTTGTTCTCGGTGTTGCTCCTTCCTCTCGTGGGCCCGAGCCTTTCCTGTTTTTAGTTTTGGCTTTGCTTGAAAACCCTGCCACGCCATATGTTTCTGGTTGAGTGGGACACGCTCCAACGTGTCATCATGGGTGATCCACACTTCTTTAAGATCTTTCTCCACCTCTGTCAACCAGACCCATTTTGTTTTCTTCTCCTGAAAGTAGGTGATCACACGACTGGTGAGTCTTCCAGGGCTCATTCGGGTCATATGTCCATAAAAAATAATCCCTCTTTTCCGGATGGTATCGGTCATCTTCTCTATGTGGGAATACAGCTCTTGATTATGGCATCTTCTATATTCCCCATTCTCTTTGACGGGACCTAAGACCTATCTCAAAATCCTCCTTTCATTAGCCTCCAGTTTTTCGATTAGGCCGTTTTTGTTAATTACTAGGCATTCTGACGCGTAACACTGCAGTAATGCCTTAACTTTGCATTGAACGATACTGATCTTTTGTTGAAGATGTTTTTGCTTAAATGGAATGCCATTTCCGTTTTGTTCATGCGTGATATGAAGGCTTCTTTCTCCGATAAGGTGGCTGTTATCCATCCTCAGAGATATTTAAAATATGAACTCACTTAATTTTGCCTTGACCCACTACAAGCTCCCGTGGTGGTGAATTTATGTTCGTTATAAACTCGGTTTTCTCAAATGAAATTTGGAGGCCAGTCTTCCGCTCTTGTACGTTAAGCTCATTAATCTGCCTCCTAGCTGTTTGCATATAATCAGAAAAAATTTCAGGATCATCTGCAAAAACGAGACAATCGATGTCAAGATTTTGTTTCTTGTAACCCAGCCTGACACCATTTTTAGTTCCTTGGTTTTCCAGTTCTTTGCGCCACTCACGAATCACCTTCTCGAGGGCATAGATGAAGAACAGAGGTGAGAGTCCATCTCCTTGCCTCACTCCAGTCTTTATTTCAAAAGCTCCTGATGTTTCTCCTCTAAAATTCACTTTTGACGTTGAGTTAGTGTTTGCTAGACTATCGCTTTGGTCTTCTTGTCAAGGCCAAGTTCTTCTAGAATTCTGATGAGGCTTTTACGATCAATCGAACCGTATGCCTTTTTGAAATCCACAAAGATCACAACAAAAATTTTATTCCTGAGCTTCAGGTACGAAAGGATGAATTTGAGGTTCATTATCTGTTCGACGCATGATCACCCTTTCCTGAAACCTCCTTGACACTCTCCCAGCTGTGGGTCTAGCTGTTCTTCTGTCCTAGTTTTCAGAGCTTTCGACTGAATCTTATAGGTTGTTGATATGATATATATACCACGATAGTTATTTACATCTGTTCTGTCGCCCTTCGTATGAAGTGGATGTGGGAGTCTCTCAATTTCACAAATCTTGCTAATAATTTCTGTTGTACTGCCATATCCCCTGAATACTACCATAGCTCAGCAATTATAGTATCTTCCCCTGGTGCTTTGTTATTTTTAAGCGAGTGAAAAATTAGCTTGATTTCCTCTTTCGTGGGTGGTGATGAATTTGGGTGTACTTCTACATATGCGCCTGATGTCGTGAATGAAAGTAGAAGCTGTTCTTAAAAAGTAATTTTTACTACTCTTGCTGATGTTGTTTCTGTAAAGGACCCCAGACAGGAACGGCGGATCGCTGGTGATACCGTCATCAGCTATATCGGCAGCAGTCGGTCGTTCGCTTTGACCGCGCAGAACACGTGGAATTAGCTACCACTAATTCGAACACGTGTGTTGTGAAGGTCTGCTATGGAAAATGAACTGGTGTGTTTAGCAATAGTCGAAGTTATCTTCCGTGTGATCACTAAAACTTGGAACAAATAAAGTAAGATAAACGCGAACTGTAACTCATCAAAGTTGTATTGAAACACTTTTATTTTTTTTAATTTTTATTATTTTTTTTATTTTTTGAAATGCAAGCAATGGTACACAATGCATTACATTTCAAACTGATTCTGTATCACACCTCTGGACGTAACAGAAACAAAGTCTGATTCATTCAGCGATGTCTCAGCGGCGTTCCGCCGTTTGATTCCTGTCTCCACCACACTCTAAAAACCATGTACAGGTGAAGGAAGGGTGCTTCATCTTGACTTTCGTACAACTGTTCCCTCTGTCCTTGCTGGAGTTAGCTCCCATCCACAACGAAGGTTATTAAAACAAAAGTGATTATTTATAACGCGATGTGTTATTTGAAGTTGGTTGGTTGGTTTTGGGGAAGGAGACCAGACAGCGAGGTCATCGGTCTCATCGGATTAGGGAAGGACGGGGAAGGAAGTCGGCCGTGCCCTTTGAAAGGAACCATCCCGGCATTTGACTGGAGCGATTTTAGGGAAATTACGGAAAATCTAAATCAGGATGGCCGGACGCTGGATATTTGAAGTATACGTCATAGCAGGAATAGCTGTAAGACTTAACCACATACATATGAAATATTGGCTTTGACAATGCTTGATCTATACCTCCACGCCCTTCGGTTCAGCTAATAAGCAAAGTGGTAGGCTTGGTATGTTGTCACAGCCCCGATCGAACGAGTCCCTGATTTCAAAATTAAATCTCTCGAAAACTGAGATCGATAGAAGAGTCCAACAAACGATCTGTATATTCTGAATGCTGTAAGAATTTAATACAGAAGTTGTACAGGAGTTTTGAAATAGTTTGAAAAGCTGCTAATAGATGGTGCTGTAACTACAGTATGTAGTCACTATAAAAATTACACTGCAGCTCAGAGCAGTCAATTCCATCGGAAAAACGTGAAAGGAAGTTAGCCTGTGTAGGACAGAGATTGAAATTGTGTATTTCATTGAGCAACATGTTATCTCGTACTGGAAAGCTACTGGTTACAGTTGCACAGCAACAAGGCGCAATTTTACAAACAGAGCTTAATTTTCTAAAAGGACCCGATGCGAGAGCCATTCAAAAGCTCTTCGCCAAATTCAAACGGGCAGGCTGTGTGGCTTATGATGATGTAATGGGGAATGTTGACCCCAAGCAAATTGTAATTAATTCTGAAATGTCGCCACGGTTTCTGGTGTTATGCAGCAAAAGCCAACGAAATCCGTCCGAAGAATTGCATCAGGGACTGGTCTGAAGCGTTCCAGCATACAGAAAATACTAAGACAAAGCCTATACTCCTTCCTTTCAAAAACCAAAACCAGCAGGCTGCACCTCTACGAGCTGTGCAGCAGAGGGCAGACTTTGCGAACCGTTTTCTCACATTGGTTGATAATGAAGGATGTTATGTTGGCTGCGCCCGGTTGACATATACGGCGCATTTCGACGTGAATGGAGTCGTGAATAAAGAGAACTGGTATTTCTGGCGTTCGTCAAGCACCGATTTGTGTGAAGCGAAACCACCGTGTTCTGCCAGAGTTACTGTTTGCGCTGCCGTATGCAGCAGACGCATTATTGGCTAGTATGACGCTACGTCGTAATTTTGGAAAGATTTGTCGCCGCACAGCTATCTTTGGATGGCCTACCATGCACCAAATGGTTCTTGCAAGATGAGACCAGACCACATCGCACCGAACGGGTGTTTCGGTTTCTGGATGAATACATCCGATATAGAGTCATTGTGTTTGATTATTGGGAATTTACTGGCGCTGGCATGGATTGGACTCCATACTCGTCCGATCTGACTCCTTGTGACTACATTTTTTTTATTGGGCACGTTGAAAGACGCTGTCTACCGAAATTATTCCACCAGCTTGAATCAGCGATGTGTGTGGCATCTGAATCCATTTTCGTTGAACCACTATAGGATGTGATGAAAGGTTTCAATGTTTTTGCGCCACTTCCGTACTGAGAGTGGTGGAAATTTCGAAAATATTGTGATGCGATCGTAGAGACTGCTTGCAGATGACGAGTTTAATTATGCACGCCGATACTGCACGAGGTTCAGAGTGCACACCACCATCTCTCAGCAGCTTTTCCAAATATTCTGAAACTTCTGTAAAACGTCTTAGAGCTTTCACAATAAACATACATACTCTTTCACTGGACACACTGTTATAGGAAGTATATACCTATACTAGCTGCCCCCTGCGGTGTTACCCGCCATTAAAAAGTCGATTCTAAGGAAACGTTAGCGCCAAAACTTACTACCCACGCGTATGTGGCCTAGCAAACGGTGGCACAACACCGGGCCCTCAAAACTAACTCCCTTACTGAAACAATCGAGTAGCAAAGTACAAAATGAGCCAGGAAAGGAAGTAAATCACTGCACGACTGTTTGTGACGTGGCTAGCAGGGAAAGTATCATAATTATCTCGATATGTGTGGAGAGCCAGAAATCTACTGCAAAACGTCTCTGTAAAGAATGTTCCGAGACTTCTTGTTTTCGTGTATCTCTACAGACACACGTGAGCAGCCAACAAAGAGCTGTCCCGGCGAGGAACACGTAGTGCCCAGATCAATACGTGCCACTATTAATGTTTGTCCTTGACTCTTAATTATATTGATGAGAAGGCCGGTTTCTGTGGGAATTGCAAGCGTTTCAATTGGAATGGCAAGTTTGTTGGGATGATGGAAATTCGTAGTGTCAATACTGCCCCTCCCTTGGCTCACCCGGTGATGATTGAGGCCTGCACAATGTGCCTTGTCAGGTGCGTGATGCATAACCTGGTTCCACTGGCATTTGCGGTGCACATACACCAGGCATCAATAAGACAGAGGGCACCCCCTCCCCCCCCCCCTATCCATCCATCAACACCAACTTCTGGGACTGCGACCCCGACAGTTCTGATGAGTTTAGAAACTCTACAGAATATGAAGTTGCGTCATCTCTTGACATCGCTGTATCGATTGACGTGTAGGTGGTCACCTCGCCAGGTACTTCAACAGTGCTTTTTTTATTGGTGTTTCCCACCGATTAATTCTTAGGCGCCAAGAGAACTCTTCCATAACCACTTCTCGTTCCTCAAGTTTTCATGTAAGTTCGGAGAAACGTCATTAGTTAGGTTATCTTTGGAGCTTAGAACATTGCGGAAGGCTTCAAAATTTTATTACGCCTTTCGTATTCATTGCGTTGCCGCCCTCGACGATCTCGAGGAGGTATGGAGTAACGTTCCCAGACTCTAGGTAGTTGTACAGTTGGGCTCTCATATATGTTTTCAGCTGTAGACTTTCCACGTGTGCCCACAGTGGCAGGGATTTGAGGCACGCGCTGACCTCGTCTGCTGTCTCGCTCTGTGACCCGCAGCGTATGTCGGAAGTCGCCTACAAGCAAGGTAACGACTCCTCCCGTCAACATTCAGTTACGAAGGATGTCTTGCAAGCTTCGGTCGAGCGCCTCGATTGCACATTTGTGTGACATCGAGCAATTGTCCCAAGTGATCAGTTTGCACTGCTGCAACAGAGCGGCGGGATCACTGGTCTTGCTGATATTGCAAGTGGGTTTTTCTCACTTGCAAAATTCAGAGGAAGCCTGAACAGCGAGTGGGCAGTTGATCCTCCGCTGAGGAAGGTCGCAGCTGTCCCAGAGGAAGCAACAGCTAGCGTGACATATCTATCCTTGCGCAACTGGGCCAGCAGCAAAATCAACAGGAATGTCTCGCCACTGCCGCCAGGTACGTCTCAGTAATGAAGACCTTCTTCTCCGTCGTCCATAAAATTCAAAATTTTATTGGGAATGTGCCTTTCCTCTGGTAACCGCAGGTGTTTAGTTTAGGAAACTTGTGCCTCCAAGGCTGCTATTTTGTAACTGAATTCCCTCAGCAAATCAGTGGACAACTCTCCCACTCGTTGTGGGGTGGGCACGCCGAAATCAGACAGGTGTTCTCCCACCATCGAGAAAACTTTGTCCTCAACAAGCTTTAGCGCTTCGGTGGTGTTCCTTTTACTGATGCGCGATTGCTTCGGATAATTCTGTTTTGTATTTATTTCAAAGTGTCGAAGAGTTCGAGGGACCGCTGGTGCTCAATATTACAGCAAAGGGCTGTCTGAACTTGGCTGATGACCAGCACGAAACGGCGTCCTCCATTGTAGCTTCCCAATGGCCATCACCTTCCAAAATTCCCATCGCCTCAGATGCGTTCTGAAAGGTGGCTTTTTCTTCTCTGTCGACTGTGTTGAGGGCTTAAAACTGATATGCCGCCAATGCGGGTCAGGAGCAGCCATACGCACTAACTCTCAAAGTGTATTAAATATACTGTGTACATTCTGCCCAGGTCATCTGACGCCTTCACACTTTGATAGCCTTTGACAGGGTTTGCTGGACACGATATATCCATTCTTTTCGTGACGTGTTCCATGAATAATGTATAGGTACATCAGCATACAGCAAAGTTCTGGCCAAGTCGTCCATCTGCTACAGATGGGAAAATGCAGTGTCGCTATTCGATCGCGTAAATTGGCCTCCGTGAAACACAAGCGCTCGCCATGAAGCTCCGTTGCTGCTCACATATCGATCCGTTCTAAACGTCTGCACGTTGCCTCCTGTATCGGCACACACGTAGCCCTGCTGTTGAACAATAAATATCGCCTGCTCAGTGCATTTGCTTGCGTATTTCAAACGCATTTAACTGCTTTAACCGAGTTATAAAACTCCGCGTTAATGTAGACTTTAAATATTTTGGAAAGGAACGGTGAACATGGAACAGCCCAGCTGATCCAAATTCTTCATTGTGATCGTACGTCTACCGTCCTTGGGTGTTCTACATCTGTGCAACAGACATCGATTGTACACTCATGCTCATAAATTAAGGATAATTACAGAATGGGGTGCCACACAACGTTTCACTACACAAAACTGGCGCTAATAGCATAGACACATAGGGAACAAACACGACACAGATCTGTAAGTCCACGGTATTCGTGATATGTTGATAAAACCGTCCCAAAACACATGTGCTACAAAACGCACTTGTTTCCTGCGCATGAACTCCGACATCAATATGGGATATGATCACCATGCACACGTACACAGGCCGCACAATGGGTTGGCATACTCTGGATCAGGCGGTCGAGCAACTGCTGCGGTATGGCCTCCCATTCTTGCACCAGTGCCTGTCGGTGCTCCTGAAGATTCCTAGGGGTTTGAAGACGTGCAACGATACGTCGACCGAGAGCATCCCAGACGTGCACGATGCGGTTTAGGTTTTGAGAACAGGCAGACCACTCCATTCGACTGATATCTTCTGTTTCAAGGTACTCCTCCGCAATGGCAGTTCAGTGGGGCCGTGCGTTGTCATCCATCAGGAGGAAGATGGGACCCACTGCACCCCTGAAAAGGAGGACATACTGGTGCGAAATGACGTCCCGAAACACCTGACCTGTTACAGTTCCTCGGTCAAAGACTTGCAGGGGTGTACGTGCACCAATCATAGTCCCACCCCACACCATCAAACCACGACCTCCGTACAGGTCCTTTTCAAGGACATTAAAGGGTTGGCATCTGGTTCCTGGTTCAGGGCAGATGAAAACCCGGCGAGAATCACTGTTCAGACTATACCTGGATTCGTCCATGAACATAACCTGGGACCGCTGTTCCAGTGATCATGTACTGTGTTCTTGACACCAGGGTTTACGGGCTCTCCTGTGACCAGGGGTCAGTGGAATTCACCTTGCAGGTCTCCGGGCGAATAAACCATGTCTGTTCAGTCGTCTGTAGACTGTGTGTCTGGAGACAACTGTTCCAGTGGCTGCGGTAAGGTCCCGAGCAAGGCTACCTGCAGTACTCCGTGGCCGTCTGTGGCCACTGATGGTGAGATATCGGTCTTCTTGTGGTGTTGTAACTCTGGAAGTCCCATACTGTAGCGCCTGAATACGTTTCCTGTCTGCTGGAATCGTTGCCATAATCTTGAGATCACGCTTTGTGGCACACAGAGGGCCCGTGCTACGACCTGCTGTGTTTGACCAGCCTCCAGTCGCGCTAGTATTCTACCCCTCATTACGTTATCAATATGTGTTCCTTGAGCCGTTTTCAACACACAGTCACCATTAGCGCGTCTGAAAACGTCTGCACACTTACTCGCTGCACCGTACTCTGAAATGCACGAACACACCTCTGCGTATGTGGACTGCTGCCAACGCCACTGTGCGACGACCGCAGGTCAAATGCGCCGCATGGTCATACCGCGAGGTGATTTAAACCCGCAAACCGCCCACCAGATCGTTGTTTCACCATGTATCAGCATTATCCTTAATTTATGAGCATGAGTGTAGTTAGTTTGGGTCTCTTTTAAAAGTCGCCTAACATTCTTTTCGGTACATTTCCTGTCCTTCATGCACAGAGAGATAAGGTCCAGTGCTCCGCAAGGACCGTGAAGTATGCTTTCAGTAACTTTGTCATATAGCTCTTTGTCCCCACTTGGGTCAAGCAGCTATGCTGACATCACTTCATCGATTTGATTCGGATGCAGTTTCTGTTTTAACCACAACAGCGAGTGCAAATGGGGAAAGTCACGTTTTCGCCACTCAGTGGAATACATGAAGCACTGTTCTTCACCAAAAACTTATACTTTCGTAAGGAAGGAGGCCACCAGCTTTCGCAATTTATTGTTGAAAAGTCGCGCTCCATTTTCGTGGCGATCTGTCGGTTTCTGTCCTACCATCGGTTCTTCCCTGATCTCGGTCCAGGCTTGGTTGCACGTGAAGGTGATGAGCAAGTCTGGCCGCCCACACTTCCGGACATGTGAGAACGCGTAGTGGGTATCTTCTTCGAGGTACCTGGGACTACTCACGAATGACGTCGAGAGGGTGCTCATCTTACATGCCATTCGGATTTACATTACCATCATTCGCAATTTCGCCTTGCAGATGGATATAATTCTTTGCAAGTCGCTTGTTTTGGTTTAACGCTATCACCCTTAGACACTCACTCTCCATCTTCACGTACATGTCTACCAGAAACTACGACATAAGTGTGCCACACCGCAACGGCAACTTCTAGTCTTCGCGGACAATAAGGCGAAAAGCATTGAAATCCATGCACGTCACTTTTTTCTTTGGATTCGGACGTCCAGTCGCCGGATTTGTTTCAGGAGTATTCATATTATATCATCTTGTCCTTTACAAAACATACTGGGATAGTGTAGACCATCATGGCAGCGATCCTGGTGAGAAAAGTCGGCGTGCTTGACATCGGCTACGGCTGGTGTGTTGCAGTGCTGTCGGTTCTGCCCGCTCTGCGCATGGTCTGCGTGGATCACCACCTTGGACCTCACGTTAGGCATATTTATGGTTCAGATGGCTCTCAGCACTGTGAGACTTAACATCTGAGGTCATTGACTAGAGCTACTTAAACCTAACTAACCTAAGGACATCACACACATCCATGCCCGAGGCAGGATTTGAACTTGCGACCGTAGCAGCAGCGCGGTTCCGGGCTGAAGCGCCCAGAACCCCTCGGCCACAGAGCCTGGCCTCAAGCATGTTTTCCAAAGCTGTTTCAAAATCATGCACTAGTACGTTGTTCTCGTGCAGAACTTTCAGAATTTTCCGTACAGCCGCCCATTCATCTCTCCCTTAAGAATTTGACACCGAATGCCAGTCGCCACCTCGTCGCCCCTCATAAAATAAACATGCTAAAACTGGGCTTCACCATTTGGTGGAGGTTAAAAGGGACCCAATTTTATGGCGCACTTGCTCATGCACTGTAATGGTCGGTGAAAACGCAGGTCTGGCGAGAGTCCCGTCTGCCCCAAAGGTGGTCATGCAGGAACATGAATTACATTTTTATACGATTTACGAACTGCTGTGACTCGTCGGTTTGTCCAGAAAATGATTCCTTTAAGGGATCCACAGGCTTTCCTGATATGGCATAGCTTGCACCAGGAGCAACAGATTCCCGTCGTTTCCTCCGTCCATTTCATTGGCCCACAAAATCTGCTTACTTCGTTCATATAGTCAACTTTGGTGAGTCTATGATTACTGTAATCCAAATTAGGATCGTAGTCAAAGCAGATTTTTACAAAACCCCAGGTACTCATTTCAGATATCTGCTGACGTTCAACTTGTTGAGGAATAGGGTGTTGGCGTGCGCCTGCTTCTTCTATTGTTTCAATGGCACGCACAGATGCTATGCGTGCTGCGTTCGTCTGACGCCCAGAAACTGCATCTTCGGCTGTCTCACAAACACGCTAAGAAGCAATGCCTTCGGCATTCTGCTGGCGTCGAGCATGAACCCGCGCCGTGATTTCAGTTGCTCAAGCATTTGCCTGATGCTCCGCCTGTCAATTCTCCGCTCTTCAGCACGTCCGAACGTTAGTTCAAAAATGGTTCAAATGGCTCTGATCACTATGGGACTTAACATCCTAGGTCATAAGTCCCCTAGAACTTAGAACTACTTAAACCTAACTAACCTAAGGACATCACGCACACCCATGCCCGAGGCAGGATTCGAATCTGCGACCTTAGCAGCAGTGCGGTTCCGGACTGAAGCGCCTAGAACCGCTCTGCTACAGCGGCCGGCGAAAGTTTGTTGCTATTTATGCTCATTGTTCGTGCTCGTTTTGAGCTCTGTGACGGATTCGACTTTCGTTTCCCAGGCATTAGAAGTTTAAAAAGTATTACCTAAACTGTGGAACTAGTGTCGTAGGATATACGACCCAAATATCCTAATTTAGTAAATAACTACAGCTACAACAATAAAGTAATCCAAAACATACGCCAAGTTGACGAACGAAATAAACTAAAAACCTAATAAGGAAACAAACTATCCAGCCTGCACAAACCAATTAAACGACCAAAGAAATGGTGTATCACTCAAATCTAGGCAGCAAAGCTGCGCCATTGTCTTAAAAGCAAACCTGCGAATCCCAGAAACAATAGAAATCACTAAAGGAAGTGCAGAGGGTTCCAGAAAAATGTACACTCTTTGATAGTTTGGAAAAAAGACATTTCATTGCAATTTTGCGACGCAGAGTATCCCATTGTTTACTCAACGTATGTGGGTGCGCGATTTCCAGCAGATGACAGATCAGCAATGAATGACGTGAGATAGAACTCGGTGACCAACCGTATTTGGAATGACTTTTAACCCGACGGTACTGTTCAGGATGAACATAACGAAAAGTGTGGCCGACCAAAAACAAGTCCAGCTTGCAGCGCTGCTGTGTTGCAACATTTTACTAGATCATCTCAAATGTTTATGAAGCAGGGTGTACGTGAATGCGGGATAAGCCAACCAAGAGTCCGAAAAATTCTCAAGGCCGCAAAGTGGAAATTGTACGAGTACATACCAAGATCACTGCACGCTATGAAAGGGGACCAACCAGATCGGAGGATGGAGTAGGTGCAAGTGGTCTGAAAGCATGCTTCGTGAGATTGAGTTTGCAGTGTTGATTATCTGGTCTGACGAAGCGCAGGTCAAACTGTACAGCATGTAAACTGCCACAGTTGAATGCACTGCGCTCCAGAAAATCCTCACATTCATATGGGGAAACATGTTATCATGGGTGTTCATGTGTGGCGTGGCATCTCATCTCGTCGTTTGATCGGCCATTCTCCTTTGATATACTGTAACTTGTGACGTGTTCTTTACATGCTGCAGACATAGATTTTCCCTGTCATCCAAGAAGTTTCTAGAAATGAAAGATTTCACCTCCTACCAGATGGCGTTCTTGGAGCTGTTGACTGTCCACCACAGCCGCCAGACCTTGCACCTCTTGACTTCTACCTATATAGGACCATGAAAATTGTTGTTTATCAATAGAAGCTACGAGAAACGATCGAGGAGCCCTACGAGGCTTCTCACTGGCAACACTAACAGCTGCAGTTTGATCTACAGTTCAGCAGAACGACGTTGTTTTGCTGCTAATGGGGTAACTTTGCACACATAAAATACCCTTTTCCCGTACAAGAAGTGTAATGCTACGTCATTTTGTTCCATTACCTTTGACTATCAAAGGGTGTCTATATTTTTTCTGGACTCCTCTGGATGATTCACGGAAATCCAAAGAGAATACGATACGCTTAGGAATCCCGATGATATTACAGTGTTCCACCATCTGTGATCGAAGATTACAATCCAGTACATTTCGCTGAAATCCGAAGCGAAAACAGTGTTTAAGAAT
Organism: Schistocerca nitens; assembly: GCF_023898315.1. Lineage (NCBI taxonomy): Eukaryota > Metazoa > Arthropoda > Insecta > Orthoptera > Acrididae > Schistocerca > Schistocerca nitens. The sequence continues at coordinate 612,256,977 of NC_064619.1, forward strand.
CCCGATAATAAAACTGGAAATTTGTGGTAATGACTATGGGACCAACTGCTGAGGTCATTGCACGAAACGTGACAAGACTCCCAAGACCGCATGGCTACCCTGCGCGGCAATTCCGATAATATCACAATCGAATACACTTCCACGTTCTGCGACCTATTATCATGATCATACTTCACATTGTTACAGAGTTGAGAGATGATTTTATCCTGAAGCAATATTTCTGCTTTCGTAAACTTACGTAAGTATTTCCTTCATTTGTTAAAACAAATGAATATGGGCGCTACGTAAACTCTAATTTCCAGACTTGAAAATGTGTTATGACACAATTCCATTTCAAGGCAGCAGCTCAGAGAAAATTCATCACAAACTCAACCTCCATGATAGAATTTGTTGTAATTAAATGTCATGTTGGCAGTAACACCATTACAAGCTATTAATACAACATCTGAAATGTTTATTGTCGTGTGTTCTGTGTAGCTGTGCGGTTAGAAACATCATGTTATCAAGGTGAATTACGTATGAAATGAGTTCATGTTTCTACTGCAGACAATTTTTTCCTTCGCATTTGCAAGATATTCTAAGTGTTTCTTACTTAAAATTGAGATAGTATACTGCTTCTCGCAAATATTTAGTTTTTAATTGGAAGTCTGGTCATTTCCAAGGTTTTGGTTAGGCAAGTACCTAAGAGTAATACCGTTTAAATTGCTGCAGTTTAATTGTTTACAACATTGCATTTCACAAATATTTCGTTGTCATTATTTTCTTGTTTATTTCCGAAGTGTTATCCTACAGTCTTATTTCTGCTTTCATATACTTTGTATACTTCCTTCATTTTTTTAAAATAATCAAAAACTAATCGCTAGTTAAACAATGCATTCAGTTGACAGTTAACTTTGACGTATGACTCTTTAGTCACGTTACACATCCCCATGGAACAATAGTCGCCGCGTGGGATTAGCCGAGCGGTCTGGGGCGCTGCAGTCATGGACTGTGCGGCTGGTCCCGACGGAGGTTCGAGTCCTCCGTCGGACATGGGTGTATGTGTTTGTCCTTAGGATAATTTAGGTTAAGTAATGTGTAAGCTTAGGGACTGATGACTTTAGCAGTTAAGTCCCATAAGATTTCACACACATTTGAACATTTTGAACAATAGCCACGTTGACCATCCCACAAGAACAGTTATGTTTCGGAATAAAAGGCAGCCTCTTTGTTAATTCAAGGTTTATGCTATCTACAATCCAAACATTCATCTAAATCTGTCTAGCCGTTTCAGCCTGAATAGGTAACCAACATACTAACTCGACAGAGAAGGAAGATAGGCATTTTATGGTTCGGTACACCGCAAATCGTATAACATTTAAATGTGATGCAACTTCATCTGTCCTCATGGTTGCGCCTGTTACAAGCAGAGAAGCTCGCATATCATAACCCAGCCTCACTAAAATCCTGAGATGTTCTGTATGTAAGGCATTTCTCTCTGTTTGTCATACAGCATTTAAATAACCCCATCGCTGCGTCTTCAAGGCAATTCCATAGATGATCAGGAGTTAAGTAACTTGTCAACTATCTTATGTTTGTAACACCGGCTGTAAGCGCCCTTTTAGGACACAACCGTAATAAAAAGAAAAGTAAATGTTTGTGGGAAGCAATGTTGTAGTTATATCAGTTTCCAATAATGAATTTCCAGAATCTTTTACAAACGTTAGAGGCAGAGAAATGAGGATACCTCACAATATTCTTTGGTTACATGACAATCGTAGCCGCGCGGCTGCACGAAACATACAAATATTCCTATTTGATCTGACATTTTACTAGCTCCATAAGACTGTTACAGCCAATATGGCTTTAACCCATATTTAATTAGAGCAAATCTTACCAAGACTGTCGGGTTTGTGATAAATCTTCAATGCCTTGTTGCCTTGAAACGCAGTTTCCAAACTGAAAATCAGCTAATACGCAGTGCGCTTTTTGATTGGTCTTCTTGTTGTGAGTTTTCATTGGTTGTTGCTTAGAGCTCAATTATTATTTCATATTTTAAATTATATCCTTCAAATAAGTAAATATCTTGTACTACACACTTTAAAAAGTAGTCTATGTGTTAATCCAGGGTATAAGTAACCTCCAAGTCAAATTTTATCCTGATCGTCCAGTCGTTTTATCGTCATGCAGTAACAAACATACACACAAACTTTCGCATTTATAATACACGGTGTTTCATTTATCTGATGACCGCCTGTGCGACGCAGTATGTGCTGGGCAGCGAGCGCTCCGTTTCCCGGCGACTAGATGCCGTGTCGCCCGTCTACTGTTGCCGTACGACATGACTACATTTAAAATGTAAGCAAATAAATTTTGTACTCGCCCACGTTATGCAAGGGGATGCTGGAACAGCACGACATTGTTTTCCACGCATTTCTGACATCTACTCAAGAAACTATTAATCGCCCGATGTAATTCTCTAAAGATATTGAGTTCCTCTATCATGTGAGGGTTTGTTGTGTACACTTCGTCCTTCAGTGCACCCCACAAATAAAAATCGCATGGAGTAAATCCTTTCGGTCACGAATTATCTTTTTCCTCAAAAACTGTAATAATGGCTCTGCTATCCGGTTCCTCGAATTAAATTGTTATTTTTCAGATGTATAAAAAATTCCGAGGTGCCCCCGATGGGGGTATACAACGCGTTCCCAAATGAGGACATTGTGTTCAAGTGGGTGCAGTATAAGTCGAAAAGTTAAAGGATTTTATTTGATTTTTTCACCAAAATTCATAAATTGCACAAAGGTTACATAATGATTATATACATAAACTATGGCTTTACACTTCTCAAGAATGATAATCGAAGAAACAATTCTTTCTATCTATCTATATCCGAATCCCGCTACTGCCGGATATGGGCGCTGACGAGTCTTCTCCATTTGGCTCGGTCCTCCCACCACTTTTCTTCCTCCACTTGCTGCCAGGTCACACCTCTCCTTTCCACGGATATTCTCACTCTCTTTTCCCGCGTGTTCTTGGGCGCCCTGTAGATCTTTTTCCATCCATCTTAAGTAGTCCCTTCCTGTCATCGTCCACGTTTCTCCTCCGCAGGTGACAATAGGGAAGTAACAACTGTTATACGTAAGGAGTTTTGCTTTTTCTGAAACTTCCTTATTCCAAATCTGGTATTTTATTGTTTAGTAGAAATTGCCTCCCTTCTGTAACCTCCTATTAATTTCGTTGGTTATTTTTCCATCTCTTGATATTTCACTCCCTAAATAAGTGAAACTGTCTACCACTTTGTGGGGTTCTCCGTTCTAAGTAATATTTCCTTTCATAGGTCTGTCTCTTCAAAATACTATTACTTCACTCTTATTTTTATTTATTTTTAATCCATACCTTTTCATTACTTCCTTCCACGAATCACGTTGCAACTGTACATCTCCCTCTTTATCGCCCCATGTTCCCATATCATCTGCAAAAATCATATTTTTGTCTCTTTTACTATATCTTTAACTGCCCTATTCTCTCCCTCCATTACAACATTCAAAAGTGCAGGAGATAAAATACTTCCTTGTTGAAGTCTTTGTCTTATTTAGAAGTGTTCAGAGTTCCCCAATGGTGTAATAATTCTACAATAGTGTCCTCTGTACATTGTCTTTATTACATTAATGTATCCATCTTGTATATCTATCTTCTTCATTTCTTCCTAGTGTCTTTCCTTGTCAACTGAGTCATATACCTATTCTATGTCTATAAAAACCATTATCACGCTTTTGTTATACTCCCAACTTTTTTCCATCAGTTGACGGATGGAAAATATCAGGTCGGTCGTGCTTCATCCTTTCCTAAACCCATGCTGTTCTTCACTCAGCTCCTTCTCTATCTTTTCACTTACTCGATTTAGTAAAATTCTTTCAAAAATCTTGGCTGTATGACTCACAAGGGTTATTCCTTTGTAGCTTTTATAAAGTCTTTTATTCCCTTTTCTGAAGATGGGAACAACGTCTCCTCTTCTCCAGTTTTTTTCTCTATCCAGACATAAGTGAATGGTACATTCTACACAATAAAATATAGTTTTGCCTTTGCACCCGGGTTTCTTCCACCTGTCAAATGTTTCAGGCACAATATCTATTTCAGGATCGTCTTGTTCATTGTCATTATTGTTTTGCGCTCCGATGATAAGGGGATCTCCAGAACGAAGATAAAAAGGAAAGACTCACAAGAAATGTACATCTGAGTAGCTCAGATGAAAAAGCCGCTAATTTCATATGTCGACTTTGAGGTGGGCACACGTCCGTATAGACTTTTCAGCGCCTACACGATGGAATACGATTAAGGTTCCAAAACCAGCTATAAACGTCGAAAATGGCAGTCGAAAATTGTGTTCAGTTTCAAAAGCAGTTAACTGCATGTTGTCTTCGGGTGCAAAGCCCGCTAAATGCCCAATAGGTGTGGCTATCGCCCTACCATGTCCAGTTGCATAGCATCTGAACGGACATCAAACTTATCAATCAGGACATTCAAAGCTACCTTTCAGTCTGTTACTATTAGAATGGGTATCTTTTTTATTCAGATCTCGATGGGCTGCGTCGCAACAAATTCGTGAGCAACAATAACATTCTCGCTGCAAACGGATTCTCGTTTTGCCTTTATGACCTTTCAAACACAGTGTCCTCATTTGGAGAAAAAAATGGTTCAAATGGCTCTGAGCACTATGGGACTCAACTGCTGTGGTCATAAGTCCCCTAGAACTTAGAACTACTTAAACCTAACTAACCTAAGGACAGCACACAACACCCAGCCATCACGAGGCAGAGAAAATCCCTGACCCCGCCGGGAATCGAACCCGGGAACCCGGGCGTGGGAAGCGAGAACGCTACCGCACGACCACGGGATGCGGGCCTCATTTGGAGACATGTATAAACATATAAATATGTTACTTACCTTTCATTCTGAAAGACACCTTTAGTTTTTACCTTCAAGAACGCACCTTTCTACGCACAAATAACTTTTTTACTTGAACTCAGAGGATATTAACCGTCTGAGATTACTGTGAAGCATCCATGGTACTGCGCACATTCAGTTTTGTTTTGTGGTACCACAGATTGACAGGACATGTCGACACTGTTCTCAAATAAACTCTCTGTTTGTGACACTATGAGGACAACAATCACAAATGGTAAAATTTAACGAACTATAATATACTAAGAATTTATTTAGTATATCCTTATATGAGGACACCATGACCGAAAGAGTTAAATCAAGACTTCTAGCTGGCCAGAAACTGTTATTACTCACTCATTCATCGAACACGTCCTGAACAGCTTGGAAAGAAACATTGTTCGTATCAGGCCTTGGCGAATCCTGTTGAAAAAAATGTGAAGCTTCATTCTCTTTCACTCACTTTATTAAGAAACGGTCACAAAATGTTTTTCACATGTCTTTCACATGTAACTGTACCATTAGACAAAATTGGGCCTATTATTCTGTCACCACTAACGTTGCACCGCATCCCCATTTTCTGATCGTGAAGGGGTTCCTCATGAAGTAGTACAGCTCTTGGTTCAAATGGCTCTGAACACTATGGGACTCAACTGCTGAAGTCATTAGTCCCCTAGAACTTAGAACTAGTTAAACCTAACTAACCTAAGGACATCACACACATCCATGCCCGAGGCAGGATTCGAACCTGCGACCGTAGCGGTCTCGCGGTTTCAGACTGCAGCGCCTAGAACCGCACGACCACTTCGGCCGGCTAGTACAGCTCTATCTGCGCTCCAATGTCGACAGTTTCGGGAATTAACTTACCAGCCCATCTGAAAACAGACTGAGATAAAGATCCATTTCATCGTCACGCGTTTATTTTAAAACATATTAGTGATACGTAACCCTGTGCACAGTTCACCAGGTCGAAGTTCTTGTACTACTGACACTTTATAGGGCCGTAGCCCAAGCAGCTTAGCACCTCTTTGTATAGAGGTGCACGATATTTGTGTTTGCTGCAAAATATGTCTAACTGACATTTTAGGGGAGTTTTCCGGGTAGTATGCAATGTATCGAGAAGAGCTTCTGTGAGCATTGTACGTCGTCGTTTACGCTTCTTGTCTTGAACACTTCCCGTTTCACGAAATTTATTCACTAATTTGTGAACTGCATCACGACTTGGAACTCGAACACCTGGAAACATCAGTTCAAACGATCTCCTAACAGTGAGAGCAGACTCTGTATGCACATACGAACCTTAAATAAACACTCGTTGTGTAACTGAATAATTTGCTCTTGCCATTGTTGCGTTCGCAAACTTCACTGTTACTTTCGTGATGCCTGTTTCACAGCTCGAATGACGCTGGCCGACAAGTCAGTACCGCCCTCGAGCTAAACCCACGAAAATAAGGAGGTTGGGGGGGGGGGAGGGAGGGCATAACGTGGGTGGTCGCGCGGGACCCATTTGATCGGTAGGCGCGGCTTTCGTGGATGCGCTGCTATACCCCGGGCAGGCGTCATCAGATAAATGGAACACCCTTACATGGGATGTGATGAAATGGTCCAGTTGCATTCGATTTTGTAGTCCTCTAAAATATTAATTCAACAAGTGACACGGAAAAAGGTGAATCTTAACACTTTGCTCAGCTTTGGAAGGAGGCCACAAGTGACAAAATATATTTTTATAAATAATTTTGTGTATATCTGTGGTACGTATTTTGCAAAGAACATCCGTACCGTCACCCAACTTCGCGATTCAGACAATGAAGCAACTGAAAACAGATGTGCATGCGACGAAAGCGCCATACAACTATTTAAGAACAAGAATAATGACGTCCAGAACTGGCTTTTGTTCTCTCAAAAATCAAGACAAATATGGAATTGTAATATGGGTAGTCACTGTATTGTATTCATTCTGGACTGAAGAATTCATAATTGTATTAGCGCTATTGTATTTGTCATTAATATATCTTAAAGTCCACTAGGAAGTTAATTCCACGAAGTGCAGTGCCTGTCAAGTTACTGAAGAATATATTGTACTTTAAAGTACTGATGAATGGTTTATTTTTTAAGGTAACTTGTACAGATGCAGTTATTTATTTTGAATAGCTTTGCAGAATGTGCAGTTTTGAAATCGCTGCATGACGCTGAGAAAAACATTTATTCCTCTCAATAACGTTTTGTGTTCAATTGTTTTCTTTGTGGCACCTGTTGCTGCAGAACACCCCGTAGAGCAGTGAGATTGTGAAACTATGGCCCCAGCTACGATCTCTCGACTGGTAATCCAGTGTATCTAGAGGATTTTTAATGATTGTTTTGCTTTGTTTTAGGGCACAAAAACAACTAGGATCATACGCACCCATGTCAGAACCTTACAACACGAAAACAAGGAGTAAAGAACGACTACACATTAAGCCCAATCGATAGAAAGACAGCTAAAAACAGAGACTTGAGGAAAGGTCCATAGAATACGTGATAGAGAAACGGAGGTCTTCAACTAAAGATTAAATTCCTTCGCCATATTACTACGTCGCATAAAAAGTAAAATGCGCCCGACAGCCCGAGCCAATAACTGAGATGGCAAACATAAATGAGAAAGTAAGAGATTAAAAAATAGGGTATTCTGTCATGAAATGACGAACCGTCAAAGGTTGAAGCCAATGGGCACAAAGTGATGGGTGAGCACAACTTAACAAATTGCCTTGGTTAAAAAGATAGTACAGAATATGCAACGTAGCTAAAACGAAATCCTCGCTACGAGAGGACCGAGATGAGGTCGTGAAAGCCTCTGGGAGAAGCTTAATCTCCGGAGCTTGTTCCCGTGAAGGGAAGACCAGTGGTGATGCCAAAGTGACACCACTTTCTGACAGATGGTAACACAGAGATTATCATAGGGAATGGAAGAATTAGCGGGCAGAGGTACATATGAGGACTGCAACTTGGCAGCAGCCTCAGCGGCACCCTTCCCCTATCATGCTGATGTTACCAGGAACTCACATAAACATCACAGTGGCTCCATAAAGAGTGAGCAAGTGACAGGTTTCCTGACCTGTTGTACTAAGGGATGGATGGTTTACAACACACACAATATCTGAAGGACACTGAGACAGTCAAAACATATGACACATTTGCAAAGCCTGTGTGTCCAGATATACCCTGTGGCCTCATACAGGGCGAAGAGCTCTACTGTAGATATTAAGTAGTGTTCCGAAAGCCAGTACCGAAAATCCTTGGTGCCAATGACGAAGGTCCACCCGACACCACGATCAGTCCAAGAGCCATCAGTGTAGACAAACGTACTAATTCAAAGTACCGTGCAGAGGTGATGGAACTTACCGCAATAGAGCAAGGCTTGAGTAGTGTTCTTAGGGATCGAATCAAGCCCAAGGTGAACATGGGCCGCTGCATGAAGCCAAGATGGTGAAGGGTTCACACCCACTGTGAAAATGGCAGACAGATTGAAGTTAAACTGCCAGAGCAATAGCCGAAAGCGAACTCTAGAGGGTAACAGAGAAGAGGACCATGCCCTATACTGGCGATCAAAGGAGTTATCAAAGAAGGAGGCATAGGATGGGTGGCAAGGTATGGCAGACAACCAGTATGCCTATCTGCTGCCCAGAAAGCCAAGGCGGTATGACAGCGGTAGCTCGGCAGCTTCTGCATACAGACTCTCATCTGGGTTAGTGTAAAAGGAACCAGTGGCCTAACAGATGCCATGATCATGGATAGTATTGAGACGGCGGAAGATGGATGGACGTGCAGATGGATAAACGAGATACCCATAGTCTAGATTCGAATGGACAAGGGAACGGTACAAACAGAGGTGGATCTTCCGATCCGCTCCCTAGGAAGTGCCACTGAGGACAGTAAGAGGACAGGTAAGACAAGTGCGAGGACCAAGAAAGTGTCCTATGGGGCATCAACACCCACAATTTTGTATTTTCAATTAACGGAAGACCAACAGGCCCAAGACGTAAAGACGGTGGAAGAAATCGATTGGTCCGCCAGAAATTCATACAATCGGTTTTGCCAGTGGAATAGCAAGAGCTATTGTCGATGGTCCATGAGTAAAGACGATCGAGACATCACTGAAGACGCCGTTCAAGGAGACAATTCTGTGGAGAATGTCATAGATTGCAAAGTCGTCAATAAAAACGGAGCCAGAGACGCCCTTTGGAAGGCAGATCATAATAAGGTTAATGGCGATAGCAAAGAGGATGACGCTTAGGACGGAAACCTGAGGCCCACCGTTCTCCTGGATAAAGGTTTCCGACAAGGTAGACCCCACACGCACCTTGAAAACTCGGTTTTTTAAAGATTCCTGAAGGAAATGTGCCTTGCGGCCATGGAATCCCGATGTGTAGAGAGTATGGAGGATCCAGTCCTCCAGCAGGTGTCTCCAAATCGAAAAAGACGGCCACAGTCTAATATTTCCGCAGAAAATCATTCATGAATTCGCTTCTCAAAATGATGGAATGGTCAAATGCAGAATGGTGCGCTGGAGGTCCACAGTGTGCAGTTGTCAGTATATTGCAAGGCTCGAGCCACCATACCAGCTGGGCATAAATCATACACTCCTGGAAATTGAAATAAGAACACCGTCAATTCATTGTCCCAGGAAGGGGAAACTTTATTGACACATTCCTGGGGTCAGATACATCACATGATCACACTGACAGAACCACAGGCACATAGACACAGGCAACAGAGCATGCACAATGTCGGCACTAGTACAGTGTATATCCACCTTTCGCAGCAATGCAGGCTGCTATTCTCCCATGGAGACGATCGTAGAGATGCTGGATGTAGTACTGTGGAACGGCTTGCCATGCCATTTCCACCTGGCGCCTCAGTTGGACCAGCGTTCGTGCTGGACGTGCAGACCGCGTGAGACGACGCTTCATCCAGTCCCAAACATGCTCAATGGGGGACAGATCCGGAGATCTTGCTGGCCAGGGTAGTTGACTTACACCTTCTAGAGCACGTTGGGTGGCACGGGATACATGCGGACGTGCATTGTCCTGTTGGAACAGCAAGTTCCCTTGCCGGTCTAGGAATGGTAGAACGATGGGTTCGATGACGGTTTGGATGTACCGTGCACTATTCAGTGTCCCCTCGACGATCACCAGTGGTGTACGGCCAGTGTAGGAGATCGCTCCCCACGCCATGATGCCGGGTGTTGGCCCTGTGTGCCTCGGTCGTATGCAGTCCTGATTGTGGCGCTCACCTGCACGGCGCCAAACACGCATACGACCATCATTGGCGCAAAGGCAGAAGCGACTCTCATCGCTGAAGACGACACGTCTCCATTCGTCCCTCCATTCACGCCTGTCGCGACACCACTGGAGGCGGGCTGCACGATGTTGGGGCGTGAGCGGAAGACGGCCTAACGGTGTGCGGGACCGTAGCCCAGCTTCATGGATACGGTTGCGAATGGTCCTCGCCGATACCCCAGGAGCAACAGTGTCCCTAATTTGCTGGGAAGTGGCGGTGCGGTCCCCTACGGCACTGCGTAGGATCCTACGGTCTTGGCGTGCATCCGTGCGTCGCTGCGGTCCGGTCCCAGGTCGACGGGCACGTGCACCTTCCGCCGACCACTGGCGACAACATCGATGTACTGTGGAGACCTCACGCCCCACGTGTTGAGCAATTCGGCGGTACGTCCACCCGGCCTCCCGCATGCCCACTATACGCCCTCGCTCAAAGTCCGTCAACTGCACATACGGTTCACGTCCACGCTGTCGCGGCATGCTACCAGTGTTAAAGACTGCGATGGAGCTCCGTATGCCACGGCAAACTGGCTGACACTGACGGCGGCGGTGCACAAATGCTGCGCAGCTAGCGCCATTCGACGGCCAACACCGCGGTTCCTGGTGTGTCCGCTGTGCCGTGCGTGTGATCATTGCTTGTACAGCCCTCTCGCAGTGTCCGGAGCAAGTATGGTGGGTCTGACACACCGGTGTCAATGTGTTCTTTTTTCCATTTCCAGGAGTGTATGTTCCATGACTTTGCAAACATAGCTGATGAGATAAATGGGGTTATAACTAGAGGGAAGTGTTTGTCCTAACTGGGCTTAGGTATGGGTATGACAGCATCTTCACACTGGTGTCTTGGAAACGTACCCTCTGCCCAGATGTGATTGTAAGTATGAAGAATAAAGTGCTTTCCCACAAGAGGAAGGTTCTGCAACATCTGCATCTGATTATCGTCTAGCCTTGGGATGATCAGGATGAAGTGAGAGCATGGTCTAGCTCCCTCATAGTAGCGGCGGGGGTGTAGCACTCATGATTCTCATAAGAGACAGGTATCTCCTGACCCTCCTCCAGAAAGAAGGAGGGTGATAGTGGGTGTAGCTCCAAATCTCCGAAAAAAAAAGCTTAACAAGCTGTTGGACATAACAGTAGGGTTCACTATGGAATCATCTGCTGCTGTCAGTCTGGAAATTGGGGAGTGGACCTTAGTTCCAGAGAGCCATCAGAGGTTGGTTCACACATCGGAAGAGGGAGTTGAACTGTTGAAAGAACTAGTAACAGAAATCCAGCTAGCTTCTGGCCATCTCAATCAACATGGCGACATTGTGCTGTCTATAACGAATGCAGTTTACCATCACAGGATGACAGTTAAAAACGTGGAGAGGACATCTCCGCATGCGAATTGCGTCACATCACGTCTCTGTCCACCAAGGGACGGAGACACGGCGCAGTAATGAGGAAGTGTGAGGAATGGAAAGTTCTGTGGCGGTAGCGATAAAGTTTGTAGGATATTCTACCTGGTCATCACAACTGGGGAAATGTCGTTCGTCAAAGGTCGTCAGGGAGGAGTAAAGTCTCCAGTCAGCCTTAAAAAGCTGCCATTTGGGGGTGCATGGCAGTGGGGTAGGATTCAGCAAACAGATACCACACAGGAAATGGCCGCTCGAGTACATGTCAGAAAGAATGGATCACTCGAGACGATGCTCAAGCTGGGCAGTCCAGAAAGAGAGGTCCAAATGGGAATTGGTGTGCGTATTGTCTGAAAGGAACATAGGTGCTCCTGTGTTAAGGCAGATGAGGTTAAGTTGATTGAGAAGCTCAGCCAAGAGGGCACCTCTCTGATAGGTTCTAGAAGAACCCAAAGGGGATGGTGCACATTAAAGTCACTGGGCAGCAGAAAGGGGTGAGGGAGTTGCCCAAGTAACTGGAGGAACTCTGCCCTGGTGACACTGAATGACAGAGCGACGGAAATAGAACAAAGGGAAAAGGTCGAATGAGGAATGAAAATGCAGACTGCAACAGCTTGAAGCTGGATAGTCAGGGAGGTGTGTTGACTGTGAGCATCATTTCAGATGAGCAGCATGACTCCCTCATGAGATGGAATGGCATCCTCAGGCGGAATGTCAAAGCAGACCAGGAAGAAATGCAAGAGCTGAGAGTGATCCTGAGGACACTATTTTGTTTCCTGGAGGCAGAGAACAAGTGGACTCTGTGATTCCAAGATCAGCCATAAATCATTTTTGTTAGTTCTAAGGCTGGGAACGTTCCAATGGAGGGGAGTCATGACGAGGAAATCCTTTTTGTTGGTTCTAAGGCTGGGAACGTTCCAATGGAGGGGTGTCATGACGAGGAAAGAGGAGGAGGGACAAAACGAAGGGGTGTCACCTCACTAGTTCCCGAGTGCCCGCCTTTGAAGAGTCTCTGCTACAGTGGCAGAGGCTGGAGAATTCTGCTCCATGGGATCTACAGAGCTTTCGGAATTCTTCTTCTGTCAGCCTGCACAGTCTACAGCAGACAAACGGATGGCAGTGCGCATTGGCGACATGGAGGTTAGCCAAGCGAGGGTATCACGTGGTGATACCATTGAAGAGTATCTCCAAGTTAGCAAAGAAGAGGACCATTTGCCTTCATTTGATATCTTGGAGCCTTTCCAGTTGGCAGAGGTAGGCTGATATGTTTGTTCGCTGGACGGACGTAAGAAATCTTTCAGGAGTATTCCTTCTGCCCTTTCTGGCCTGCTGGCTGTGTAGCAAGTGACTTCGGCCCCTGAGGCAAATGTTTTATTGCTTTTTGCTAAACTGGAGGAGGAGACGAGGATGCTACCATGACACTGGGCGATTATACAACCGCAGTGTTGAATTTGAGGTCGCATGTCTGTGTGGTCATATTCTTTGTGTAGCGAGATCTCCTGGATGGCACGTTTATCGATATACATGGGACAATCTCGGGAGGAGGCGGAATGGTAGTCATTGCAATTGAGAAAGTGGGGGGCAGGAGGCAGACGATCACTCTTGTGAGCGTCCCTGTCACAGGTTAAACATTTGGCCGAGTGTCAACAGAAAATTTGAGTGTGATTGTAACGATGACACTGGTAACAACGCATCGGGTTCGGAATATACATTCGAACTGTGATAACTTCATAGTCTGCTTTGATCTTTGATGGAAGCACCACTTCATCAAAAGTGATAAAAAGAGAGCGTGTGGGCATTAAGCATGCATCTACCTTTTTCATTACCTGATGGACTGCAGTGACACCCTTAGCAGAGAGGTACATTTGGATTTCTGTCTCAGTCAGACCATCGAGCAGCCTAGTGTAAATAACACCACGGGAAGAATTCAGCGTTCCAGGGCCTCAACACGAACAAGACACCTAAGGAGAAGTAAAAGTGCATGCAGTGGTTGTGTTTGCGAATCAGAATTTGTCTCCAAAAGCAAAGTGCCATTACGTAAACGAGAGCAGAATTTCGCAGGGCTGGCAATTGCGTGAACGCTTTTCTGAATAATGAACGGATTTACTGTAGCAAAGAACTGAGTGAGTGACTTCAGTATGTAAAACCACAAGGAACCGTGGTGCGGCCAGGAGGGTCTTTGAGTCGTTAGCCTCATTCCATTTACGTTTAGTAGACGTTGACTGTGAAGACGATGATTGGCTCATTGTGAGAAAATGTCCCATAATCGCCAGCATCTCCAATGGTGCACTCCTCCAAAATGGGGCCCACTCAGAGGCGGGAGCACCTAGCTTAGGTGATTGTTCACACCTCAGGTCACACTTACCGAACACCTGACAGAGGGACCAATTGGCAATTTGGGATGGTAGCAGCTCAGGAAATCTCCCTGGACGTGGCCTCTACCGGAGGGGGGGGGGGGGGGGGGTTACGTGCGAACCCTACCTGTCGATCCAGGGCTGGGAAATTGGGAATTACACATTACCAGTCACCTGTTACGCGTCAGACACGTGGATCGGCCTTCAGAAGTGCACACGGAGGAAGAAGAGAAAGAGAAACCTCAAACGCCGAAGTGGAGGAAAATTAGGAGAAGGGATACGAGGAAAGAAGGAAAGCAACAAAAAACAGTGGAGAAACTCTTCTGATATCGCCTACTGAAAATGCAGAACATATTTCTGAAAACATCCAAGTGAGGGGAAAACGAAAAGCAAGAGGACAGACATGCAGCACTGAAGGAAAAAGATGCAACGGCTGGGACCCCGTGGTAGCCAATCACGAACCCGCACAAGAGCGGCGAGCCCCCTGAGAAGCTTTTTCATCAAGCCCATTATTATGACGCCCCCTCAAGTCAGGTTATAAGAAGCACGTTACTACTGACCTTAAGCACTCGGTATTGAAGGCAATCTTAAATAACATTTCAATAAATTCAACTCTCATTTTACCAAACAGAGCTGCCACAAAATACATAAATCATTAGGACAACTATTACAAATTTACCAGTAACTTAGGATGGAGCGCTGAATGATGTTGATAATCATTCAATTACTTTTTGTGCTGATTAATATCTGACCAGAGCTGTGCATGACAGATGTATTATGTTAGTACAGCTATGTCCTGAAGATTCACATGTAATTCAGAAAGTGCAAAGAGTAGAAAGTGTTTTGGGCCAATTGATTTGTCTGGTACCTATTTAGTAAAGATCACAAGAATATTTCTGACACTAGACTCAACCGTGCAAGAAAGAACACAGGACTAATCCTTTGCAATGTAAGTGAGTATCGCAAGTGACACGTCTCACACATGATATCTGATATAATAAGTCGCTCACTGTTACACAGTCACATCTCACCTGTTTGTCCTGTCCTTTAAAGAAATGTACTCCACTGTTTTCTAAATTTTAGCTAAAGTTCTGATTTCATAGCAAGACGAAAATGCAGATAGATAAAAACTGCACGCTGTTGTAGCGGCGTAATTGCTTTATGTCTGGAAGTGGCTCAGTTCCACAATTACAGGGCGTATGATGCTATCGCAGCCTGGCACTAATAGTTTTATCGGAAGCCGATAAAGGCGCTGGTGTGACCTGCCAGACCCATCTCCCGGAAGCCCGTCAGCTATTGATGGCTTCACCCTTCTTATCTGGAACAGAGCGAAGCTGCCAGAGTCGATTCGCTTTCATGTCTTCATCATATATTACATACGTGAACCAAGGTACAGAATGTGATACGTCTCACCGCAGATTCAGTCATAAGTTTTGTAAGGAACATTATATTGTGTGATGGAAAGTTCTACGTCAGCATAATTCTTTTGTTGCCCCTTTCCCGGTCAAGAATGATTCTCTGAGGAGCGATTCCACAAGAACTTAAATTTCTCTAGTTTTCCTTTCATGACCACTGCGAAAAATGTATGTATGATCAGGTACTATCTTTTCTCATTCGTCTTCAAACTTCTCGGAATTTTAACAGTAAGACCCACGCAGTGCGACTGGAGTAGGATGGTGTCTCTATGATACCAACGCTGTCTGCTACCAAAACAACCCCACGACTATTAGCTTTCAATTATTCCTACATTAACTCTAGCTATTAAGTTTCGGAAACTACAGCGCAATAGTCAAAAATAGATAATATGAGGGCATTAGGAGATAGCAGCATTATTATAATCAGCTCTATTTTACATATCACTGTGAAAGTCTGTGGAGCACAATGTATAACTGCCCTGACTGTAAGCATATTAGAGTCTCTCTTCGCTGCAGCACAAGGAGAGCGCAAATGGCAGACTCATCGACTTGGTCGCCTTACGCCCTAGAGAAAGGATCCAGGAACTAATTTTATAGCGAGCGAGTGGACATGCCTCCATTTTGAGGGACTAGAGCCATGAAAATTCCCTGACTCCATCCGGGGCTGAACGCAGCATATACAGCATCCAAGTTCAAGACACTACCCGCAAGACAACAATGACCGACCACGTTTGCCTAAGGCGATACTCGTATTGTAAGTTGAGATTATATTCGTAGATGTTAACAAACAGGGTAGAGGCGGTAACCAGAACAGATCAGATGCTATCGCCTTCCATCTGTAGATCTTAAGTAGGGGGACAAGCTGGGCATCAGTGCATTTTTTTAGTGAGGGTTCCTTACATCAGGGGCAGTTATGCACTCAGGGGCAAACCTATTGTTCTCCTTTGATTGACAAGTCCTTATTCTATTGTTCTGCCAAAAGGATCCTTCCATTTGATTGACAGGCACTTAACCTATTGTTCTCCCACCCTCTCCCACTCCTCTCCCCACTCAGAAAACCTCCCATCTCGCTGTTACAGGTACACTTTCAGGTCTGAGTTATTGGAGCAGCTTCTTTCACTCTTATTAATTTGATTGAATACTTAATTAAATTGATCAATTAATTAAACTCTCCCCCACTGGTAAATCCCATCTCCCATCTCCTCCCCCCACCCCTCCCATCACCCAGAAAATCGTGGGAAGTTCAGTTTCCACCATGCCTACTTCCCATGGTGGGAAGTTCAGTTTCCACCATGCCTACCTCCAGTAACCTATGAAAATGGCGGGAAAAAAGGGCACTTGGGCTACCTCCACTAACCTGTCATCCGACCGCCACCTCTTCCTAGGAATTGGCTGGAAAAGGACTCGGCCTATGCCAGATAGGATGGACATAAATCTTTATTTTCACTTGTTATTTAAGTAATTATAGGCAGTATCGCCATCAAGTGTGTTCACCCCAAGGTGCAGAGTCCAACTCACCTAGTACACAGTATCGCCAACACAGGGCGCTGTCATCCCCTCTGTGACGTAACCCAAGATGGCGAGCTGGTGGTGGAGAGGAAGGCTCTCATAACAGGAAATTCAAGGGCATATCGATTACATATAATATTTGGCTCTTCGTTGGCACTCAACCTATTGATCTGTTAAGTGGTTTTACATGTCACCCCATTTATGTAAACTATTATACCGGTATTGATACCAAAATTATGTAATTATTTATGTCCTCCCACCATTTTGTGGTAAACTTTTCGAATGCCACATGCTTCTGAAAGCCATTTCTGGCGCATTCATCTTTGTCACCCACCCCCTTAAACTACTGTACTGCATTTTATATAAAAATTATGCAAATTAATCTAGAGTTCTACAATTAACCTCCTGTTCTGCTCCATGCCACCCATTCACGCACGCCCCTCCCTTAACTATTGTACCACTAACACCATGTTGATATAAAAATTTATGCAAATTAATTAAATCGATATTCTTCATGTGTATGGGGTAGTTTTTTCCTTAATTTTCAGAATCCTATTGGTCGGTGAAATCGATGGAATACAGTTTAACAAAAGATCACTAATAAAAAACACATTCCACACTCTATGCCTGACGCCGATGTCACTGATGCTACACACGTCCCCAGGAGTCAGGATACACCAGCAGTCCACATGAAGTGACGACAACGACATGAGCTGCCAAATCATGCATAGGTATCAGTTTGGGTCCCGCAAGGATGAGGTGGCAGCATCTCTTTCATATGTGACACCTGATAAATAGCTGTCGAAGCACGTGTTCACAATGGCATGATGACGCATAGCTAAAGTGGAGGTCCAGTGCAGAGAGAGGTGTTGCAATGCTTCCCAGAATAGCACAGGGTGCATTCTTCCTAGCAATCCTAACGGAAGAGCCCATTCATCACTGAATTTACCTATCAAAGTGCTCCTGGTGGTGGTGTGGGACCACTGTCTACCCATTTTCCTTTTTCTGCAGACAAGACTTTCAGCAGCAAAATTATTTTGTATACATTGCTTTATTGCACTGGTAATTAAACCCCGCAAAAGTTGTCTATAGCTTGTCAAATACGTACAAGACTCACAAGAATATTGGGAACCAGGAACATATTTACCAACGAACTACAATTTAATATTACGATTGCTGCTGCAGTCTGATACCGATCGATGCTCCTCTTGACAGCTGTGGTTCTGGAACAAATCTCAGATTCTATAGCGCACATAATTTTGCACGTAAAAATCTGTCTCATACCGTCATGGTTCTCCATGCCCTGAATCTATATATCCCTCACGACAGGACACACATTCATTTTCTCTTGTCATGGCACAACATAAGCCACATTACACTGAAATATACACAGATTTTACACAAACAGTGCAGTTATCTTTTATATCAATGGCCAAAAGAATTGTGGTTTGCCTACACTCACACAAGCTATATGTCTAGGTTTTCCTCGGTCTTAGGAAATTATCTGACAAAGTCTTCTAATCAGCGCTTCTGGAAGGTGCCAAGATTCTCTCAAACAAATTTAATGAAGGAAAGGCATGTGGCACTATATGATAATGAATACTGCACCCACGGACATAATGCTTGGAAAGACTACACAGACATGTGATGGTGTACTGAAATCGACATCACTGTTGACAGAACCACAAGGAAAGCGTGAGGGTACACTTAGACGAGCTGATGAGTGGATGTATTGTTACAGCTGTATTTCCTGTCCTGTTTGTACACTACAGCATGTCCAATTGAACAGTTGCATTGCTATATTGTACAGCTATTAACGAAATGAACCCATCACCACTTACATTTGGATATATTCCTCACAGCATTGAAATCTCAATTCATTAAGTCCAATCTATCTTTCCATTACTACTACACATTCATAGTTTTTACATAATTAGTAGTTTGTTTACTTCCCACAAATTTATGTTGGAACATAAGCCACAATACCTTTTAGTTCAAGCAGTAGCATGCGCACAAACAATTATACCTTCCAAAGTGTCCTACAGATCGTCAAATACAGAAAGGCTCTTGCTTGATTACTCTGCTCTGCCACTTAGGACAGGAGCTTGAATGGTAGAGCGTGAAACCGACCTCCATCACAGTAATACATCACCACGTACCATGTCGATGAAGTAAACTTACAATTCGTGTCCTGCGCCGTACAAAAATCGTCCCTTTTATATCATTCGTATAGCTATCGACCACCAGACACTTGTTCATACACCGCGAAGACAGACAGTACCGTATATACTCCTCGCAACACTAGATATTTTCCCGCAGCCTGTGGCCGCAAGTCATCCACTCGCGATGCATGACTATAGTGCCCTCAGTGGAATGAAGTCACCCTCAGAATTGTTCTACAAATTCGGGCTCGCTTCCCCTCGGCACAAAGCCATTGCTGTATCTCATCCAGACCTGCTTTCTTGCTTTTCTACAGCCACTTCCAGACTCTGGGATTATTGGAACACATGTATTTTCACATCGTTTACCATAATATTATACAATTTTCTCGGTACTTCTCGATATCAAGCCCACAGGACTATCCTCCTGATCGCTCACGTAACATAATTTTGAAGATATATACTGGAAATTATTTCTCTACAAACCCAAAATTTTTGCGAGGTGGAGCGTGCTGTAAACCACTGAGCAACTATAAATGTATACTGTCTGAGAAAGCCTTTACTCGAAGAAAACAGAAGACAGCGATATTTCCACTCACTAATACCGATGTCGGTAATGTAACTCATTCCAAATCATCCCTATAATTTAATAAATGGCAACTAAGGTCTCATGTCTAGAGAACGAGCAAATGTGTTTTCCACCTGTCTTTCACTTGCTACATGCACTCACCACAATCGATGTTCCCTCAACTAAATAAAGGCGCGAAATGTGAAGAATCAGTCAACCAAACAATTTACAGGGGAGGGAGTAACGTTAAACCAGCTACTTTCCTACACTCCAACAGGACTCTCCATAGGTACAGCTCATACTGTTAATGGGAAATGTGAATCATTCCCACCACAGGTCACCAACACTGGACGCCAAGCATGAATAGACAGAATCGTCCTACTAAGGAAACAGGCCTCATATATATTTTATCCCAGTACTTACACCTAAACATTATGATTGTGGTCTCAGTTGAACGACATTTGACAAAGAGCAAAGTATTGGATATACACCCTGCTGACGGCTGTGGCTCTGGAAATCGTTATTCCTCCCTCTGCTATCACAGTACTCTATGTCAAATCCATACCTTCCTTACTACTGGACAAAGTCATTTCCTTTTGCACATGTCAGAACACAAACACATACTTTATAAGCCTGATGTTCAAGACGAACCTAACACGCACCAACCAGTACTAAGTATAATACTTCATCAATAACTAATTGCTGCTGACACAAAATAATACTGACCGAAAATCAACAATGGATAGACATATCTCATAAGTTTTTCCTCCAAGTGATACCACCATGTTTTACCAAACAGAGGTGTATTTGTTTTACAAACTGCTATATGTTAAAAAAAACACAGCAATATTACCATCACAAGCGGTCTTGGCTCTAAAATTGCACACAAGTATCCATTTTAAAAGTTATGCCACCTTTATAAATCCACATATGGCATTACCTTAGAATTACGTGGTTTTTCCAGACAAATACCATGACACTGAATATAGTTGGTGATTGCTGGAGTGTAGATTATCAGACCAGCAGTGAGGTTACACGTTGCTGGCGGTGCACTCTCATAATGAAGTTACCGAATTTTGACAGTGATGCACCTAAGGAGAATGGTATGAAACCAGGATTTGCAACTCCCTCATGCTCCCACCACTATATATTTCGCCAGGATTTGTAATGCATTCTGTCTCAATGCCATGTCGGAGCTTCTGCGATATATCCACTGCGTTATTGGCGATGATTGATTGAGAAGGATCACAAACAGTAGTGGATGGTGTGATGATTGAGGTTGTAAGAAATGTACACTAGCTTTTCAAATCTCTAGTGCTATGCTTTTAGTAGAAATGATGTCTACGATTTGGAATCAAGTCTTTCCATTCTACAACATACCTGCTTTGGACCCTATGGAGAAGTCCTTTAATGATTCCAGCCAGTAGTTAATCATATTTCTGGCACTCTCATATCTCTAAACGAGGCACCTTTCTCGAACCTAAAATTCCAACATGTTTTAGGTAGCCACTATGTATCTTGCAACAACCCCTCAGACTCTGCGCTATCACCCCTGCAGCTTTCTGCATGTGATCATCCCAATGCAAGTCGGAACTGAGTATAAGTCGGAGAAAGCTGTATCTACCACCTTCTGCAACCTGTGTAGAAACAGGCAAAATTGAGTTACTACAACTGAAGTATGTTTTGACCATTCGATGGAAATGAAGCCTGCTCTTGCAACATGAAGTAATATGAAAGACAGCATGGGAAGTGGACAAAGGACGTGGGTATTGCAACTGCATTGTAGTGCTCCTCCAAACTGCAAGCAGGTACTACGGATCAACATCCCTCAGCGCCCATTCATATCTATCGCCCCAACATGTTATCATTATTATTCTGTACTATCCACCAGAGAAAAATTACTAACTATAAAAGCTCCACTAACTTCATCCGATAGGGAACTCGATTAGATTTTTACTGCATCTCTTCCCATATATCAAAACAAATACCACATGCATGCCGGCATCAAGCGCATGTGACAATCCTATTAAATATATGGGTATTGATCCCCTGCACAAAAGTTTCATCACCTGTATTGTAGGAGAATGACTGTAACCCACAGACTATACTGTAAATCGCAAGAGACGCTCTCTATTACCCTGTGTCATTGTTTGAAACATTGTTTTTTTCTGCTGTAACACGCTTTGTACACTGTCATACATTTTGTTTTTCCACCATGACTTCGAAGTCTGTGTCAGATTCTAAACTGACATTAACACGATCGGATTCCATTGCCACTTGCACAAGACTAGACATCTCACAGTGTAAATCATGTTTTTACTGCAGGTACCATAACATGCCATATACACTGGATGATTTTAAATAAAAGACAGTTACAACATAAGGAAACTGGAAGTGTTTGGCGGCATTGTGGAGAGATTCCAAACTGCTGTCCAAAAGTGATTGACGACCTCTAAATTTAAACGTATCTGTCACAGTGATGGAATAGCTGATGACTCTGCATTCTGTTTCGACTGATTCTCCATATTGCAGGAATGTATGTGATCGCTGTTTCAGTGCTATCCATCCCCAGAATGTGTTGTCCCTCCACTAAAACCCTTTCTCCTACTCAAACAAGCGATGTCAGTCAATCATTATGTGGCAAACAACAGCGTACCAGTGTACACATGGGGTGGAAAATACACCATTGATGTACTCTAATATTAAGCATCACAGTTGATAGTGTGAACAACTTTAGCAATTTTAAAGTAATTTCAACACCGAGCAATGATGCGACAGCATGTTTCCCAGTTTTAGTATCATAGCTAAACCGCTCTCTCCCTACTTTGTGAGTATTATTGCGGATGTAGATAGATGACTGTGCAGTACATCCATTCATTGTTAATTGTCAAACACATACATCATCAAAGTGTACCAGACAGTGCTCTACATATTTCTAGCAACTCGAGCATAGTGCATAATTTATGATCTATCTCTATGCAGATGGGAGTCACAGAGCATTCTCACGGTCTTAGGATAAAATTAGAGACTGAAATGCCCCCTCAAACTGTCTTTGAACAGCCTGCCCTGCAGCACCTTTTCCAATTTAATCTGCAGCTCACCAGAAGTAGACTGCTACATTCCACATCTCGTGAATGAATGGAGATAGCCGAGTCCTCGCCCATCCAAGTACACAAGATTTTTACAAATACACCTATGTCGAGGAGGTTAGCACCCCTTATCGGTATATAATAACAAACTTGAAAGTCTTGTGATGTAATAGCAGATGGTTAAGAAGAATAAGAAAAGGATAACTTTTATGCATGATGGAATTCCAGAGAGATGGAGTTCAAAGCATTTTACGTAAATCAACTACCCTATCAACTCTAAAGTATTATTCTAGAGTCTAGGAAGGTACTGGTAAGAGAGAACATAAACACATGCATCTGAAGGCTACAACATTCCGTTCTTAAAACAGGCTACAATCTTAGATCACTTGAGTTTCTGACCTATCGGTTGTGTGAAATGCAGCGCTGTTAACATTCCAATTAAGAAATATATTTCCAGCACACTACATACATCCTTCTTCGAGGTTTCTCTACGATACACTATGACATCAAACCGTAAAACGAGAAAACTATTTTCTTAAAACAGTGGTACCGTGTGATACATGCACAATATAGCTTTCCAGAGATGTATAGCATTCACTGTCCACATCCAATCACGGTTCAGAAATTATACTATGTCCACATCAGTCCTACACTCCTGGATATTGAAATAAGAACACCGTGAATTCATTGTCCCAGGAAGGGGAAACTTTATTGACACATTCCTGGGGTCAGATACATCACATGATCACACTGACAGAACCACAGGCACATAGACACAGGCAACAGAGCATGCACAATGTCGGCACTAGTACAGTGTATATCCACCTTTCGCAGCAATGCAGGCTGCTATTCTCCCATGGAGACGATCGTAGAGATGCTGGATGTAGTCCTGTGGAACGGCTTGCCATGCCATTTCCACCTGGCACCTCAGTTGGACCAGCGTTCGTGCTGGACGTGCAGACCGCGTGAGACGACGCTTCATCCAGTCCCAAACATGCTCAATGGGGGACAGATCCGGAGATCTTGCTGGCCAGGGTAGTGACTTACACCTTCTAGAGCACGTTGGGTGGCACGAGATACATGCGGACGTGCATTGTCCTGTTGGAACAGCAAGTTCCCTTGCCGGTCTAGGAATGGTAGAACGATGGGTTCGATGACGGTTTGGATGTACCGTGCACTATTCAGTGTCCCCTCGACGATCACCAGTGGTGTACGGCCAGTGTAGGAGATCGCTCCCCACACCATGATGCCGGATGTTGGCCCTGTGTGCCTCGGTCGTATGCAGTCCTGATTGTGGCGTTCACCTGCACGGCGCCAAACACGCATACGACCATCATTGGCACCAAGGCAGAAGCGACTCTCATCGCTGAAGACGACACGTCTCCATTCGTCCCTCCATTCACGCCTGTCGCGACACCACTGGAGGCGGGCTGCACGATGTTGGGGCGTGAGCAGAAGACGGCCTAACGGTGTGCGGGACCGTAGCCCAGCTTCATGGAGACGGTTGCGAATGGTCCTCGCCGATACCCCAGGAGCAACAGTGTCCCTAATTTGCTGGGAAGTGGCGGTGCGGTCCCCTACGGCACTGCGTAGGATCCTACGGTCTTGGCGTGCATCCGTGCGTCGCTGCGGTCCGGTCCCAGGTCGACGGGCACGTGCACCTTCCGCCGACCACTGGCGACAACATCGATGTACTGTGGAGACCTCACGCCCCACGTGTTGAGCAATTCGGCGGTACGTCCACCCGGCCTCCTGCATGCCCACTATACGCCCTCGCTCAAAGTCCGTCAATTGCACATACGGTTCACGTCCACGCTGTCGTGGCATGCTACCAGTGTTAAAGACTGCGATGGAGCTCCGTATGCCACGGCAAACTGGCTGACACTGTCGGCGGCGGTGCACAAATGCTGCGCAGCTAGCGCCATTCGATGGCCAACACCGCGGTTCCTGGTGTGTCCGCTGTGCCGTGCGTGTGATCATTGCTTGTACAGCCCTCTCGCAGTGTCCGGAGCAAGTATGGTGGGTCTGACACACCGGTGTCAATGTGTTCTTTTTTCCATTTCCAGGAGTGTATATATAATGATAGTTAGTGACAGAGAATACCTCTTACAAAGAAACTGATGAATGCATAGGAGCAGCGTCCAACATGTGAAATTACAAGTCATTCCGCCACTAATCCTGTAAACAGCACATCTGTCGAGCAGATGTATACACAGGGGATTGAAGTGTCTCACAAACGCCTATTGCTAACAGAGCATCTGCTCTGTTTTCTGTGTATCTGTGTATGTGCATGTGTCACAGATGGCTCCCAGGACTAGGTCCTCCTGCTGGTGGACCCATCTTTGAACAAAGAACAAATCTCCAGACATAACACCTGGTTGGTCCACCTGTGAGCCCTATCCCAGATGTGGCATGTGGTGGATCTGCCTCTGAACATCGGTCTGGATATACAGTGCTTGGCAGATCCCCACTCAAATGCTATCTCAGATGTGGTATATTGTGGATCAGCATCCTAACATCACTCCACAGATTGATGGATCCACCTTCAAATGCTATCCCAAATGTGGCACATTGTGGATCCGTATCCCAACATCAGTCTGGGTATAATGTGCAGCAGATCCTCACTTGAACACTAACTTGGGTCTACAGCAGCTCCTGGGAACTATCAGCAACACATACAAGACACCCTGCAAATGTTGAATTTGAGATTGGATACAATCTAGTACAGTGGTATACTATACCTCCAGACCACTGCATTTGCGCTAGCTGTCGGCAGCTGTACTACAATTACAAGCAATTTTAGAACACAGAACGAGAGGTTATGTCATGATCACATGTGTAGAACTGACATAAAAAAATCGATAGAATTGCGGAAAATACGTATATATTGCTGTAATATACACCGAAATGCGGGGAAATTGAGGAAGTACTTGGTGCAGAACAGTTTGCAGATGGGAACAAGCATGCAACAGCAAGTAGTATCCGAGAAAACATCGACATGGAAGCGAAGGGAACCAGGGAAACTGTCACTTTTCTCCAACTAGGCAGCATTCTACTGCATGTCTATTGAGTTAAGAGTGATACACGTAAGTTGACTACTGTATTTGACGCTTTTCAGGAAGACAGAGAAAACTTACTTGCTTCTGCATTAAAGGATGACACAGAGCAGATGGATTGGTCACTTGAGATGGAGTTGTAATGAGGTATGATTTAATGACAGACTGATGATGCATTCTAGAGAGAGAGAGAGAGGGAGGGAGAGAGAGAGAGAGAGAGAGAGAGAGAGAGAGAGAGAGAGAGAGAGAGACAGAGAAGTTGCTGCTGGTCATTTGACCATTTATTTTCCTGGTGTTCTGTCTGGATGCATCAGTTGTGTGACATAGCCTTCGTTTGACTCGTATACAACGGCTTGTTCTGTGTGGTTCTTAGAGCAGTGTCTACTTGCAATCGTTAACAGTAAACCTCTGTCATCAGAGGACTTCCATCTCACGTGTGATGAAACGTGACGCATTCCTCTAAACAAACAACGAATTATGTGATGTACTCGATTCCTCTGTTGCATCTTAAGTGTAAATCGATGCTTCAGTTTCATAACTAAGTTAGCATTAGGTGTTTGTGAGACATTGAAATCCTCTGTGTATACATCTGCTTGACAGATGTGCTGCTTACAGAGTTAATGGTGGCATGACTTGTAATTTCACATGTCAGACGCTGCTGCTATGTGTTTATCTGTTTCCTTGTAAGAGGCATTCTCCGTTACTAACGATCATTTTATACACACAAGTGACTGGTGGTCGATAGCTATACGAATGATGTAAAAGGGGCGATTTTTGTATAGCACAGGATATAAATTGTCTGTTTACTACATCGACACGGTATGCAGCGATATATTGCTTGGTTGGAGATCGGTTTCACGCTCTAATATTCAACTCCTGTCCTCAGTGGCAGAGTAGTGTAATTGAGTGAGAGTCTTTCCATATTAGACGGTCTGTAGGCCACTCTTCAAGGTTTAATTGTCGGTGCACATGCTGCTGATTGAACGTAAAGGTACCGTGGCTTATGTTCCAACGTATGTTTGTGGGAAGTAATCAAATTACTATTTACGAGAAAACAAAAAAATTATGTATGTCTGTCGTAATGGAAGGATATTTGGACATGGTGAAACGTGATTCCAATGCACTGAGGAGTATATACAAACATAAGTGGTGATGAATTCTTTTCGTAAACAGCTGTACAATATTGCAATGCAAAAGTTCAATTGGAAATGCTATAGTTTACAAATAGGATAGCAATACGACTGTAACAATACATCCCCTCTTAGGCACCCCTAAGCATACCCTCGCATTTTACTTGTTGTTCTATCGATAGTGATGTTGATTACAGTACACCAATACCAGTCTGTGATGTCTTTCCAAGCATTATGTCTGTGGGTGCAGTATTCATTATCACATAATGCCAGACGCCTGTCCTTCATAACCCTTGTTTGAGAGAATCATGGCAGGATGCAACATCGTCCAGAGGCATTGATTCAAAGACTTTGTCAGATAATTTCCTAAGACTGAGGACAATCGAGATATGTGGCTCATGTGATTGTAGGCATACCATAATTTTTTCAGGCGCTGTAACTGCACTGTTAGTGTAAAAAGTGTATATATTGCATTATAATGTTACTGTGGCCTATGTTGTGCCATGACAAGAAAAAATGACTGTGTGTCCTATCGTGAGGGATGTATAGATCCAGGGCATCGATAACCGTCAGAGTATGAGAGAGATTTTTAACTGGAAAATTATGTGCGCTATAGATACAGAGATTCGTTCTAGAACCACAGCCATCAGGAGGAGGTATTATCTGTACATCGCTCGGTATCAGACCGCAGCAGCAATCATAATATTTAATTGCAGTTACACTGATATATATGCTCCTGGTTCCCAATAATCTTGCGAGTCTTGTATGTATTTGATGATCTGCAGACAACTTTTGCAGGGTTTAACTGCCAGTGTAATATGGCGATGTGTCAAAATCGTTTTGCTGGACACACACCGCAGCTATGCGTGATCGTGTTTCGACAGATATTTCTTGGGTGTCATTTATGAAAGAGATGCCGCCACCTCATCCTTGCGGGACCCGAACTGACACTTACGCGAGGTTTGGCAGCTGATGGCCGCATCCTCACTTCGTGGGGACCGCCGGTGCATCCCAACTATTGGGGATTTGTGTTGAGTTGGTAGCAGTGGCGTCCGGCGTCAAGTCGCGGGATGTGTTTTTTACTACCGATCTTTTGTTTAAACTATATTCCATCGATTTCACCGACCAATAGGATGTTGCAAATTATAAAAAAAAGCTACCGCATACAGGTGAAGAATACCGGTTTAATTAATTTGCATAAATTTTTTATAGCAATGTTGTGTTAGCAGTACAATAGTTAAGGGGAGGGTGTGTGTGAGTGGGTGACATGGTGCAGAACAGCAGGTTAAGGGCAGAACACTAGGTTAATTTACATAATTTTTATATAAAACGCAGTACAATAGTTTAAAGGGGTGCGTGATAAAGAAGAATGTACCAGAAATGGTGTTCAAAAGCAGGTACATTCGGAAAATGAACCAGAAAATGTTGATTGGACATAACTAATTACTTAATTTGGTATCAAAGGCGGTACAATAGTTTAAGGAAATGGGATTGATATGGATAACAACTTACCAAAAAATTGGTTCAAGTGGCTCTGAGCACTATGGGACTCAACATCAGAGGTCATCAGTCCCCTAGAACTTATAACTACTTAAACCTAACTAGCCTAAGGACATCACACACATCCATGCCCGAGGCAGGATTCGAACCTGCGACCGTAGCGGTCGCGCGGTTCCAGACTGTAGCGCCTAGAACCGCTCGGTCACATTGGCCGGAACACCACTTAACAGAACAATAGGTTAAGATCCGACAAAGGGCAAACAGTATAAATAAACAACATACCCTTGAATTTCCTGTTATGCTCTTCTCGGCGATACGATACCTCGCGCCCGTTGTACGGTGAGT
This sequence comes from Schistocerca nitens, assembly GCF_023898315.1. NCBI lineage: Eukaryota > Metazoa > Arthropoda > Insecta > Orthoptera > Acrididae > Schistocerca > Schistocerca nitens. The sequence continues at coordinate 612,285,728 of NC_064619.1, forward strand.
GGTGAAGAAGTTATCTCCAGCATCCCTCCTGCTCGCGAAATGGCAACTTCTGAGCTGCCTGTGTGTGGAGAGGGAGCGCGATCCACCCTTTCGTCTTTGTGTCCCCCATTACAGTCCTAGACGTGGCAATGTCCTCCTGCTCCTTCGTCTTCAGCCGCCGACTATTTTTTGAATTTTCCGCCTACAGCAACTCCTGAGGAGATATTAATCGTGTGGAAACAGGATTGCGATTCGCTTCCCTCGTCAGTTCATTTATGATTCTTATGCGGACTTAGTGTTTTTACTGGAGCTAATATTTAGGCATTTCTCCTTACCTGGTTTCCTTATGACCTTTAATGTAGCACCCAAATATTCTATGAGGACCACCTTATTCTTGCTGTGGTGGAAATGATGGATTTTGGCAGGGGCCGAGGTTATCAACTTCTTATTCTCACCTTTGTTCTTTTAAATTCTCCTTCTGGCCTTGGCAGCACAGTGGATCGTTCGCGTTTTTGTAAAGAAGAAATTTTTTGTTTATCTGTTGGGTAAGCGTTCTCCGAGTATTTTGTTGGCCCTGAAAGACGTCTGGATATGTAAATACCCGACGTTAGGTAAATTTACCCACTTTATAGAGATTTCTAGTAGCAGATTCTACATCTACATGTATACTCTGCAAAACACATTTAAGTGCCTGGCAGAGATTAGATAGGTTTTACTTATGAGTCTACCCGCCCGACAGTATTCTTAATGTTGAAGTGATCCCAGCTTCTTTTACTGATCATTGTGCTGTGACTACAGCCCTCAACCTTGAATGGCAACCTGTCAAACTGTTTCTACCTCCATGGATGTTAAACGTCTCTCACATAGCTGACCTCTCTCTCGATGACGTGATGCGAGTCATGCGGGAGCGTACTGTGTGCCTGGTAAGTACTCTTCCATCCTTGACGAGCGGACACAGCTGGCAAAATCGAGGCTCAGGCAAGGTTTGATGCTTTTCCGTGTTGCTAAAGCGCGAGACTTTCGTAGAACTTACAAATATTACTGTTCCACCCTGCGTGAGCTTTATAATGCTGCACATCACGCCCCTCTGCGAATTGCAGATGTCAGGCGTGTAAAGGCAAATTTGTTGGCATTGAAGAGAATGCAAATGGAAGGGTTGAAAATGCGATCCAAGCCACGTACATTGGTGACGGAAGAACTGACATCCTTATGACATTTGCTTCAGCATCAGACTCGTCGCCGACGCGCTTGTATTCAGTCTCTCACGCAAATAATGGACGTATCGTATCCGCTCAAACTGATATAGTGCTTGTTTTACACCATTACTATGTAGACATCTACGACTTTGATGAGTCCAGTGAAACCTCTTACGACATACTAGCCTGCATCTTGGATACGACAATTACGCCTGAACATAAGGAAACTATCATAACTCCCTTTCAGCCTGAGGAAGTTTACTAACTTATTGTGGGGTTGCCCTCTCAAAAGTCCCCAGGTCTGGATGGACTTTATGTGCGCTTCCAACCGCTGTTGTGTGCTACACTTTACGTCCCTTTTGAATGAAGTGTTACATGGTAGAGTAGTACCGACCTCGTTTCAATTGGGACACATTGTTATAATCTCGGAAACCCCTGGACCGGCTGCACCTGATAGCTTTTACCCAATTACTTTGTTAATATTTGGTTATAAGACTGGCGAGGGCAGTTAATAGAAGGATGTCGACTTTGATGGAGACGATTGTTGCAAAACATCAAAGGTCCGTACCTGGTCGTACCATTTTTACTCCTATAGTCGAGTGTCGTGACGCTGCTGTAACGTCCGTCCCTTGTGTCCTTGCTTTTCTAGACTTTGATGAAGCATTTGATCGTGTTAATCACGACTGTTTCTTCGGATTACGGAGGCCCTTAGCCTTACTGTTGACATACGGCGATTGCTTTCAAATTTGTTTACGGGTATTTCAGCTTCGGTGATTGTTAATGGCCAACTGACGCCTCTGATAAATATCCGTGGGGGAGTGCCTCAATGAAGCCCGCTGTCTGTGACTTAGCTTCTGTTGCCTCTGGAGCCCCTGCTTGGGACGCTACCATCCCAGTTGAAAGGTTGGACGCTTTCCGCAGGAACTATAGCTGTTTGTGCAGATGCGGATGACGTGATTGTTCTTCCCCGTAATCCTGCGGGGATACCTCGGCTGAAGGCTGTAATCTATGCTTATTGTCGGAGTTCAGGGGCACTACTTAATGAAGGTAAATGCAAGCTTCTTACTTTGCGAGGTTTTGATGACACGGTTGTTCCATGGGCTTCTGCTGGGAATCGGCATACGTCTCTCGGTATCATCACTGATCATTGTCCACTCAACATGGCGACTCTTAACTGGAAATCTGTTACCGACAAAATACAGGGAGCGATACTAGATCATGAAAGGCGTTCTCTTACTCTGCTCCAGAGAGTCCGAATACTGGATACAGACGTCTTTTGCAAAGCTTATTACGTGGCTCAAACTTATTCGCTTCCCCCGATGGTAGCGAAGAAACTGCAACACTTGTCCACTCGTTTCTTAAGGAGAAACACATATCTTTCAGTACGAGGTTATAACGAAACCTCTTTCCTTTGGGGGTTTGGGCCAGGCAGATATAAGAAGGAAGACGCAGATGCTCTGTGTGCGACGTGCTGTTTTGACGATGGCTCGAGAAACACACACATTCACGTCTCGTTTCTTTCTCTCTCTCTGTCCTGCTAGTCTTGAACCCCCTGGTGATGTTGGTCGCATAAATCACAACACATTCATGATTTGTCATTCAAGTCAAAACATATTCATGATTTGTAGTCAGCTATTTTGAGACTGACATATTATGGAGCCCTGTCCTCAGCATGAAATTCCTAAAGACTCGTAGGGAAGCAGTCCCTTACCCGAACCTCGTTGAAAGAGAACAGCCTGGATAGCAGTTTGGCTCAATATCAGCCTTCAGATTTTGCCAATGCACGTAGCGTCATCGTGGTAAAAGGTAGTAAATAGCTCGACTCCAATGAACGAGCGACTTTTTCGTATTGGGCTTAACGACACGGATGTTTGTAGTCGTTCCACTTCTACAGATACGATACAACACCGCTTCACTTGCGGAGTTCATATGGCAAACTCGTCTTTTTATTAGGACAGAACTGACCTTCCCTACTCGATCTTCTTGTCCATATCGAGACCTCTTCGCCATCATGTTGAATCTTAGTGTGCATCTTCGTGTTTTCGAGACGTAAAGACTGTTCCATAAAATTTCGGGAGTGCAGCCGCACAAATTAAGCTTCTTTCTCTAATACTTCGGGTGAATACCGTACAGGCATTTCCAGAGTGATCAGAGATGACTAACGCTCCAGCAATTGCTTCGTCCTTTTACACCCGAGGACCGATTCACTGCACATGCAGCCAAAGATCACAAGACGCCAGAGACGTTGATAGGCGGCAAAGTGGTGTAACATATGCATGGAAATTAAATCTATGGTTGCGCAATCGTTCTACACGGTGATATCGATGTGTCACGGAGGGCTGCACCACCGCGACGTCTTTGTGATTTAACTACAGAAATTGCCGGATTCCATGATTTGTCCAAGCTGAAGCCGCTATCTCTATTAATTAAAATCATCGTTAACCGAATTTCAGTTACTTCTTCCACTGCTCTACCGCCTATCAACTTCTCTGGCGCCTTGTGTATCTTTGGCCTCATACGCAGTGATTCGGTTCTCCGGTATAAAAGAACGGAGCAAGTGCTGGAGCATTAGTCACCTCGGTTCACTCTGAAGATGGCTGGACGGCATACAGCCGAAATATTAGAAGAAGAAACTGAATTTATGCTTCTGCACGCCCGAAATTTTATCAAACATGTTGAATTTTGTTTTCCGTCGACAAGGTGTTGGTTAATTTCATTTTCCTGATGATAGATGTTTTCTGTTTTAAGTATGCTCCCATCTGTTTTACTTCGGCTTGTTGTCTCCCACTTTCACTCCTAGTTTTGTTGTTTGTTTAGCCTCTGTATCGCTCCAGTTTAGATGAAAAACGTGTATAGATGAAGTATATGTACACATGAGCGTATATAATCCTTGCAATCAAATTGAAATTTTTCGATACACATAAGGCGTAGTTTCCGATTTAAAATATAATCTGATTTCCTTGTCCTTCTCCTTTTAGAATCTACATAAAAATTGAAAAGTGTATCTGAAAAATACAAAGTAAATAAATATTTGAAATATTAATAAAATATAAAAAAACTAAATAAAAAATTATTGATACATGTGATGAGAGCTTCGTAGTGGTTTGCCAGGTATGTTCTCGGTATTTTATTTTCCTTCCTCTTTTTATTGATTATTCCGTTATCATAATTAATTTTTGTCCCATTTACAGTTAGTATTGCATGATGATTTGACTATGGTCTACTGAAGTTTCATGATAGTACAAAGCCACTCTGATAATAAGCGAAAAAAGCAGCTAGGGTACAGTACTTCAGAAGCCATGGAGGTTGGGCCCTAATGCGGTGATATGAATCCATTGAAATGATGGCTGTGATGCACAGTCCTTTATCATGTATACTGATGAACTGCTGTACTTCATTTTGCGCCATGCCAAGGTGTTCATTGAGGTTTAATACAGAACTGTAGTTAACTGAAACATTTGAACTCAGCTAGAGAAAGAAGGGGCGCAGTGAATGTAATACGTGTCTTTAAGAATACACAAACCTGATTTCAATATAATTACTGCTGTGATTGATAGTTTTTTTGATATCTAGATGATGGCATTAGCAATGTTAATTGCTTGAAGTTAGTAGTGTGAACATTTTATTCCTAGTGAAAAATATTTCCTTGATTAAATATGAAGGCTGGTTACTCCCTGTAAACGATGTAAGATCTGAGAGAACTGAAACTCATCAGACCACACTCTATGAAGCATGTTAATAATGCGCAGTCAATTTATCATTTTAGGCAGTTTCAACACCTAAACTGAACATTATGGTTTTACTGGGGACATATTGTAAGCCCCTTTTCCTGGCTACTGCACCTGGATCGAACTTAACGAGTTCTTGGACATCAAGGGTAGGGACGTGTTAACTTGTACCTTCAGACTAAGAACTGACCTCCCGATAGGTAGAGCGCCACAAATGGGAAAGAATACCGGACAGTTGCCACGGCAGACATTTGCTATCGGCAGGGCTTGCTAGACATTCGTGGTCGCCCTCTTGGCCAGGTTGTTTGAGCAGCGGTCTCTCGGGCAACAGAGGTTGTTCCTAGGACTTTTCGCTTCCGCTTTCAGGCCGACATTCTTCATCTTACCCGACATATCCAGTATGCAAGGGATCTCCTTCTTTGACATTTTGGATTTTTGAAATCATGTTTCCAAATGAAAATACTGGCGTAATTATTGGTGGATTTTTGATACAGTAGTTACATCTATAGGGGGTACTAAGTAAGTGATGCAACACCTTTTTCTACCGACGAGTTTCGGATGCAAAAATGCGGAATCATCACCTACAGTTAGATGAAGTTTTGATAGGTGGCGGCACTATACATATCCTTCAAATGGCGCCTGTAACAAAGGTCCTTTCCAGTTAGAGAACTGACATTGGCGGAAAATTTTAGCATCACAGATTCTCATAAGGGCTGGCAGAGTGTCTACGGAGACCTCGCAGTGAACAAAAGCAGGGTGAGTCGCTGAGCCAGGAATCTGTCATCATCGCAACAAGATAGCGAAAACCTGTCCCGTCTCCCGCGAGCCATCCGGCCGCACAAAGCTGTGACTCCTGTAATGTTGGAACGTGCGGACACACTCTTTCGAGATGATCGTCAGATCACACTCAGACGCTTCGCTGCTCAACTGCACGTGTCTGTGTGTAGTGCTGACACTCTTGTCTCCTAGTTGGGGTACTCCTCGGTTTGTGGTTATCTCGCCGCCTAACAAAGACCGTAAAGGGCAACGAGGGACTATCTGTGTTGGAATTGTTCCGCGTAAGAATACTGACAGCGACAATTTCTTCTCGATTACCGTCAGAGGCGATGAAACATGGATTCATCACCTCGAATCGGAAACAAAACGTCAATCCATGGAGTGTCGCCACACCACCTCTCCTCCAAAGAAAAAGTTCAAAGCCGCACCCACAGCCAGTAAATTCCTAACGACGGTTTTCTGGGACTATAATGGGATTATTCTGTTTGGTGTCTTTCCTCTTGGTGTAATGATGAATTCGGAAGTATATTGGGCTACCCTCAGAAAATCGAAGAAGCCATTCAGTGTATTAGTCGCCTCAAAAATGCAAACAAACTTCTCCTTGTTCATGAAAACAAAGAGCGCACACGTGTGTGTGCACCCATGAGAAGCTCAGAAAACTTCATTGGACTGTTCAAAAAATGTGTGTGAAATCTTATGGGCAGTCCCTAAGCTTACGTACTACTTAACCTAAATTATCCTAAGGACAAACACACACCCATGCCCGAGGGAGGACTCGAACCTCCGTCGCGGCCAGCCGTTCATTGGACTGTTCTTCTTTATCCACCATACATACTGTCCAGTCCCAAGAAAAAATTTAATAAGCAATACGTGTTATATCAAGTGAAAGGAGACTGCGCAAAGAGGCAGAAGCCCTGACGGTAAAGGAAGCTTTCCGGTATACATAAGTGGTAATATCGAGTGGAAACCTATAAGACAAATCGAACATTAAAGCGTTTTCGTGTCGAAGGAGTCAGTTGATGGAAATATCCCGAACGACTATTGTAGAAGGTCATTCTCGAATTAGAACGGTCTATAAGCAAGAGAATCTGAGAGAAGATTCACAGCCGCTTTGAGGAGGCAGCGTGTAGCTACGCCAGGCAGCAGCAGCAGAAGGATGCAGAAGTAACATTCTCAGCGAGAAATCGGTGATCAGATCTGGTGACACGCACATCAAGTGCAAGGTAAGTATTCATTATCTATTCTGGGGGATAGCTTTGAACATAGACAATCTGTCTTTGTCTCAAGGAATAGATAGCATTTGTAACTTCATAATTAACAAGAACAATCTACGGAATGGTAATTGTCTCTTGTAAGCTTAGGCGAGTGGCCTGTTGATAAGAATAAATTGAATCTGACATTTATTAAAGAAGGAGATAGGAACTGGCACCTCTTTAATAAGTTATCGAAGAGATAATAAACAAATTACTTAAATAAATACTGAACTCTACAGCGTACCCATCCTGCCATTAATCCTAACATATTACCACTGCAACCAATGGCCACAGTCCTACCTTGGAATGTTTTCTCCCTCTCATCTTCGACAACAGGTGGAGACACGCCAACAGGTTGTTGTCAACATTCCTATTGCACTACAAAACTGTGATGGGACGCGACAGTCCTGGGTCTCGCACATTCCGACGTCATTCTGTTTGTCCCAAGGAAAGATTCAATGTGTGGGTAGCACTACGTGGATGATCAGAAGTTTAATGATGCAGCAAGAAGCTGGCTCCAACGTCGATCAGTAAACTGGTACCATGTGGTAAAGCACGCCGTAAAAGTAAGTTGGGACAATGCTGTCACATTGAATGCAGATTATGTAAAAAACCAACCCGCTTTCAGAAAAAGAAGTCTTGCATTACTCATTGAACCCCCCTAGTAATTACAACATATTTGCAACTGAAACTTCATGGCAGAGTAAAACTGTGTGCCGGACCGAGACTCGAAGTTGGGACTTCAACTTTTCGCGGGCAAGTGCTCTACCGAATTTTCTGTTGAAATTCGTTGTTGATCCCTTCACTCAGTTTTTATTACAGAGACCAAGCAGCTCTCTGACCGAAAAGGCTGAGCTACTGTGCCGCCTGAGCTACCCAAGCACGACTCACGACCCGTCCCCACAGCTTCAGTTCTGCCAGAACCTCGTCTCGTACCTTACAAATTTTACAGAAGCTCTTCTGTGAACCTTACAGAACTATCACTCATGGAAGAAAGGATACTGCGGAAACATGGCTTAGCCACAACCTCGGCGATGTTTCCAGAATGAGATTTTCACTCTGCAGTGTTATGTGCGCTGATATTAAACTTCCAGTAGTGCTAGTCCTGTAAGGTTTTCAGAAGAGCTTCTTTTAAGTTTGGAAGGTACGAGACGAGGTATTGGCAGAACTGAAGCTGTGAGGACGGGCCATGAGTCGTGCTTGTGTATCTCAGTCGGTGGAGCACTATCCCGTGAAAGGAGAAGATCCCGAGTTCGAGTCTTGGTCCAGCACACAGTTTTAATCATATCAGCGCACACTCCGCTGCAGAATGAAAATGTCATTCCGGAAATATTTCCAACAACCTTTCCATAGCACTGAAATTCAATGCTTCTTTTCAGTATCTCTAGATACTGACAAGAAAACCTATATATTTAACACTTTTGGGGAACGAAAACAATACCATAGAATATTTTAATATGTAATAAGTTCTTCGGAGTATAAATTTACCTCCATCTTCCCTCCGTCTGTATGGTACCTCCTTTCACCACTTGTTGACTGCGATAGAAATAGTCCGTCGCCATGGGAGGAACAGAGAGGGAACGATGTAAAAAGAATGCGAATATTCGCTGATAGTTTTGAACGACGATTTTTTTGGATAATTTAATTACTATGACTAGGAGTGCAAAAAACAATAATGAAGGAAGAAAAGGATATGTGAATAGCTAAAAGGAAGAAAGCCAACTTTATCATAATTTACTCACTAAAATCCCATAGCGCTTACGGACAAAAATTTACTAAAACTGTGTCGAGGGACACCGTTCAAAACAGAGAAAGAAAATATGTTCACTAAATAGAATATAGTCGAAAAACATTAGATTTAAATGTAATTCCTGATGACAGGAGGGTATTTGAGTGATGTTTAATATTGGCTTCGTTAAGTCAAAACCCACTGCTTGTTGATTAAATGCTAGGGAACCGAGGTGCGACCAGATATTTTCACTTTTGGAGCACAAAAAGTCGCCTATAATAGCGGTTTGTGCAGCTGTGCCTACGTGGCGCACGAATCAGCGAATAAATAGACACAGACAAATGAATGTAGCGCTGCATATTGCGAAGTCAAAAGGGCACCCACGCAAACTATAAGCACTTAATCCATACTAAAGGTGTCTCAAATCACAAATATTTTGATCATTTTGCAGTTCATAGCGTTACCTGAACTGTGAACAGCAGAGGAAAGAAAATAAAGGCAGCGTATCATGTTGTGTTAGAGTCCACCTCCTCAATCGAGACTTCAAGATGTTGACATGAACGATTTTATAACAATTTCTGTAGCACAGTTCTTGTACTAATTTTTCAATAATATGTATTTTACCAACAATGAAACAGTTCTTTAATTACTTTCAGCCGGCCGGGTGGCCTAGCGGTTCTAGGCGCCACAGTCTGAAACCGCGCGACTGCTACGGTCGCAGGTTCGAATCCTGCTTCGGGCATGGATGTGTGTGACGTCCTTAGGTTAGTTAGGTTTAAGTAGTTCTACGTTCTAGGGGACTGATGACCACAGAATTTGAGTCCCATAGTGCTCAGAGGCATTTTTGAATTATTTTCAGTAGAAGTTACAACTATGTGAATTGCCTATTGGATAACGAAAACAAACAATTTCTCTACACCAGGCACAGTCGATTAAAGAAAAAGTAATGGCTATAGCCACATCACAGTAGTTACTTGTTTTATTTACAATAGCAATGGAGCAAAAACTGGTTATGGTCATTGTTCAGCATAATATGCTGCGCCCCAGGCGCACTTGATCAAATTCGTAAGACATGATAATGAAAACTGACAATGCACTAATTACTGCAGTTTAACAATACTTTTCCACTGATAAACCTGAAATGGTAAGAGCTATCAGAAAATATATTGCCCGAAAATTTTGTGAAAAATGCATACAGTGCCGAAATATCTCCTTATCGAGGGGCTGAATTTTTTCATCGTCCTCCTAGACAGATGTGGTGTTATGCCCAGACCAAGAGTCCAAAAAAACAAAACATTGAATAATTTACCGCAACTGGTAAGAAGACGTTTCAGGTACAATATTGAAAATAATCCTCTACTATTTTCCAGATTTCGCTACGTCTATTACGAGATTTTTACGACTAACTAGTCTTTTATTTATTAAATGTCTGGTCCTAATTTGCCTAGAGGTTCCTGAATACAGATAATAAGGCTGCAGAGACAGTACTAGGCTGACACTTATCACTGTCATTGTTGTATGTGAATGTGTCATACTTATCACTGTCATTGTTGTATGTGAATGTGTCATACTAATCACTGTCATTGTTGTATGTGAATGTGTCATACTAATCACTGTCATTGTTGTACGTGAATGTGTCATACTAATCACTGTCATTGTTGTATGTGAATGTGTCATACTAATTACTGTCATTGTTGTATGTGAATGTGTCATACTTATCACTGTCATTGTTGTATGTGAATGTGTCATACTACTCACTGTCATTGTTGTATGTGAATGTGTCATACTTATCACTGACTGCATAAGCGACTATGCCTTTCTTTTGCTCGAAATGATAATGCGCGCCTTGGAAACAATTCTTGGATGAAATATGATTGATAGGCTTTAATAAACAGCATTTTAGGAGACAGCAAGGGTCTTTGTCTTTACGTCACCTAAGAATTTCTCTATAGTATGACCTATTAATCACATCTCCTCTACACGTTCACTTGAAGTAGACTTCGCAGTTTTCCGACTTCCCTTTCCGTATAATTTGCTAAACCTGTTGAACATGGGAATCAGTAATGCTAATCTGGCTTGCAATTGAGAGCGTCCAGTGATGCATATCTCCATTAGTAACTGTGCATTAACTCTTATGAACTGATCTAAATCTTGCAAATAGTTTCTCTTTCACAATTTAGCGAATTTAATTTTGTCATGTATTATTTACTTCCTGTAAATCTTTGTCCTGCTTATATAATTCAAGTAAACATATTACGAAATGGAACCGGCTTTGCACAGTGTTTAATTTAAAATGTATTCTCCCTCCTCCATTGAACCAAAAATATTACAGCCTTTTCTTTATCACTGAAAGCTATTACTGTCCAAATTTTCATTGCGCTAAGAAGGTACTGTGTTTTTGTTCTGGCGGTTTAATCAGCGCAACAATCATTATTATAACCACAATCATGGAATCGTGAGTTATTTCCTGTTTCTTCCAATTTTTTCACAGTTTCTAAGTAAACCTCGACGTCATTCGAATGCATGTCCGCCAAATTGACTAATAATTGACACATATGTAGATCTTCAGAAGAAGTAAGTGGTTTCGATTACACAGCACATTCTTGAGGTTTCATCTTTGCGAGGCTGAAAGCATTAACTGGGTCCCACTGTACTGTGAAACTCTGGAATCTGCGCTAAAACAAATGCCATTAGACAGCATATATAAAGAAAACACAAAGAGAATTGAAACTTCCTGGCAGAGAATTAATTTAGTTTTATCTCCAATGTAAACAGTTATACCACGAAGGCAACTGCTAATTGTAATGGATAGTGCACTACTGGCCATTAAAATTGCAACACCATGAGGATGACGTGCTACAGACGCGAAATTTAACCGACAGGAAGAAGATGCTGTGATACGCAAACGATTAGCTTTTCAGAGCATTCACACAAGGTGGCACCGGTGGCGAGACCTACAACGTGCTGACATGAGGAGAGTTTCCAACCGATTTCTCATACAAAAACAGCAGTTGACCGGCGTTGCCTGGTGAAACGTTGTTGTGATGCCTCGTGTAAGGAGGAGAAATGCGTACCATCATGTTTCCGAATTTGATAAAGGCCGGATTGTAGCCTATCGCGATTGCGGTTTATAGTATCGCGACATTGGTGCTCGCGTTGGTTGAGATCCAATGACTTTAGCAGAATATGGAATCGGTGGGTTCAGGAGGGTAATACGGAACGCCGTGCTGGATCCCAAAGGCCTCGTATCACTAGCAGTCGAGATGACAGGCATCTTATTAGCATGGCTGTAACGGATCGTGCAGCTACGTCTCGATACCTGAGTCAACAGACGGGGATGTTTGCAAGACAACCACCTGCACGAACAGTTCGACGACGTTTGCAGCACCATGGACTATCAGCTCGGAGACCATGGCTGTGGTTACCGTTGACGCTTCATCACAGACAGGAGCGCCTACGATGGTGTACTCAACGACGAACCTGAGTGCAAGAATGGCAAAACGTCATTTTTTCCGATGAATCCAGGTTCTGTTTGCAGCATCATGATGGTCGCATTCATGTTTGGCGACATCGCAGTGAACGCACATTGGAAACGTGTATTTGTCATCGCTAGACTGGCGTATGACCCGGTGTGATGGTAGGGCATTGACGGCACATTGAACAGTGGACGTTACATTTCAGATGTGTTACGACCCGTGGCTCTACCCTTCATTCGATCCCTGCGAAACCCTACATTTCAGCAGGATAATGGACGACCGCATGTTGCAGGTCCTGTACGGGCCTTTCTGGATACAGAAAATGTTCGACTGCTGCCCTAGCCAGCACGTTCTCCAGATCTCTCACCAATTGAAAACGTCTGGTCAATGGTGGCCGAGCAACTGGCTCGTCACAATACGCCAGTCACTACTCTTGATGAACTGTGGTATCGTGTTGAAGCTGCAAGGGCAGCTGTACCTGTACACGCCATCCAGTCTCTGTTTGACTCAATGCCCAGGCGTATCAAGGCCGTTATTACGGCCAGAGGTTGTTGTTCTGGGTACTGATTTTTAAGGATCTATGCACCCAAATTGCCTGAAAATGTAATCACATGTCAGTTCCAGTATAATATATATGTCCAATGAATACCCGTTTATCATCTGGATTTCATCTTGGTGTAGCAATTTTAATGGCCAGTAGTGTAAATGAGTTCAAAACTGAAGCGAATAGTAACTATGAAAGACGAGGGCTAGTAGAAACCCTTGGGTAACAGAAGAAATATTGAATTTATTTGATGAAAGGAGGGGTAAGATAGATACTGCCTACAGGAAAATTAAAGAGACCTTTGGAGAGAAGAGAACCAATTGTATGAATATCAAGAGCTCAGATGGCAACCCAGTTCTAAGCAAAGAAGGGAAGGCAGAAAGGTGGAAGGAGTATATAGAGGGTTTATACAAAGGCGATGTACTTGAGGACAATATTATGGAAATGGAAGAGGATGTAGATGAAGACGAAATGGGAGATAAGATACTGCGTGAAGAGTTTGACAGAGCACTGAAAGACCTGAGTCGAAACAAGGCCCCGGGAGTAGACAACATTCCATTACAACTACTGACGGCCTTGGGAGAGCCAGTCATGACAAAACTCTACCATCTGGTGAGCAAGATGTATGTGACAGGCGAAATAACCTCAGACTTCAAGAAGAATATAATAATTCCAATCCCAAAGAAAGCAGGTGTTGACAGATGTGAAAATTACCGAACTATCAGTTTAATAAGTCACAGCTGCAAAATACTAACGCGAATTCTTTACGGACGAAAGGAAAAACTGGTAGAAGCGGACCTCGGGGAAGATCAGTTTGGATTCCGTAGAAATGTTGGAACACGTGAGGCAATACTAACCTTACGACTTATCTTAGAAGAAAGATTAAGAAAAGGCAAACCTACGTTTCTAGCATTTGTAGACATAGAGAAAGCTTTTGACAATGTTAACTGGAATACTCTCTTTCAAATTCTGAAGGTGGCAGGGGTAAAATACAGGGAGCGAAAGGCTATTTACAATTTGTACAGGAAACAGATGGCAGTTATAAGAGTCGAGGGGCATGAAAGGGAAGCAGTGGTTGGGAAGGGAGTGAGACAGGGTTGTAGCCTCTCCCCGATGTTATTCAATCTGTATATTGAGCAAGCAGTAAAGGAAACAAAAGAAAAATTCGGAGTAGGTATTAAAATTCATGGAGAAGAAGTAAAAACTTTGAGGTTCGCCGATGACATTGTAATTCTGTCAGACACAGCAAAGGACTTGGAAGAGCAGTTGAACGAAATGGAGTGTCTTGAAAGGAGGATATAAGATGAACATCAACAAAAGCAAAACGAGGATAATGGAATGTAGTCAAATTAAGTCGGGTGATGCTGAGGGAATTAGATTAGGAAATGAGACACTTAAAGTAGTAAAGGAGTTTTGCTATTTAGGGAGTAAAATAACTGATGATGGTCGAAGTAGAGAGGATATAAAATGTAGACTGGCAATGGCAAGGAAAGCGTTTCTCAAGAAGAGAAATTTGTTAACATCGAGTATAGATTTAAGTGTCAGGTTGTCGTTTCTGAAAGTATTTGTATGGAGTGTAGCCATGTATGGAAGTGAGACATGGACGATAACCAGTTTGGACAAGAAGAGAATAGAAGCTTTCGAAATGTGGTGCTACAGAAGAATGCTGAAGATAAGGTGGGTAGATCACGTAACTAATGAGGAGGTATTGAATAGGATTGGGGAGAATAGAAGTTTGTAGCACAACTTGACTAGAAGAAGGGATCGGTTGGTAGGACATGTTTTGAGGCATCAAGGGATCACAAATTTAGCATTGGAGGGCAGCGTGGATGGTAAAAATCGTAGAGGGAGACCAAGAGATGAATACACTAAGCAGATTCAGAAGTATGTAGGTTGCAGTAGGTACTGGGTGATGAAGAAGCTTGCACAGGATAGAGTAGCATGGAGAGCTGCATCAAACCAGTCTCAGGACTGAAGACCACAACAACAACAACAACAGTATTTTGTTTTCACAATTGCTGTGGCGTTTTTGTAGTGTGCTAAACTATAATCTGTATCTAGAAATAAATATAGATTTCCCAATTCCCTTAATAAATGTTGTTGCATTGCCCTCATTTTCCGCGGGAGGCTAGAGTTACTACCTGTATACGAAAGAATGAATCAACACGTCTAGCCAAAACCATCCAACTAATGCACCCTCTCGCTGCAGTAATCATACATAAAAACCGTTTATATATTATACTGTTACAATGTGAATTAATCTTACGTAATGGATTTTCAGGTTACTGTGTCAGTCAGTAGATGTCGTGCTGAATTTCTTTCTGAAAATAGTGATACAATCGTTCCCAGGTGAGTGTGATGGGGGATCCGATTCACAATAGCTTACATGCGTCACCAGCAAACCTCTCTTATACTGATATTTTTTGAAATTAAAAGGCAGGAATTAAATTTTTCTGAGAAAAGACACCGTCTGCTGTATGATGAATGGAAGGAAAGAAAAGCTAACTTGCACTGTATTTTAACATTTCACTTTATTAGCATTCATTGGTTTTTTGCATATTCTCGGAAATTATTCACTGCTCAATATTCTTTCCTCATTAAAATTTTACAGCAAAACCTTCTCCTTCGGTTATAATCTCACAGGAGGCAGAAAATTTCATTTCTCCATCGAAAAATCGTGAAAACATTTGTAAGGATAACAAGTTAATACATCTCCATATCGAAGAATAATTATTGTTTTTTTAGTTAAATCTATACCACTCATTGTAAAAGAACTTGCTGGCTCTGGTTAGGTTTTTCCACTCGTGCACAGATGTCACTCTCGTCGACATCTCATGTTCTCTCTATCAAGTCCTCCTCAATCCCAAGAGATGGCAATTCTCTCGTCTGTCACAGATCACCTCTCTCAATTTTGTGGTAAGGTCTTATGGGACCAAACTGCTGAGGTCATCGGTCCCTAAGCTTACGCACTACTTAATCTAACACAATCTAACTTACGCTAAGTAAAACACACACACCTATGCCCGAGGGAGGACTCGAACCTCCAACGGGGACGTCTGTCCGAACCGTGGCAAGACGCCTTAGACAACGCGGCTTCCCTGCGGGGCGTCTTTCTCAATCTCTCCCTCGTTTGAAGCGTGAAAACTATATAAATCCCATTTTAACTTCCTCTTTACCTACATAATGTAAAACGTTTTACTTAAATTATATCCCATTTGTGTGCTGTGATAAATTATATGTATTTCATAGTGTACGAAATTCATTTGAAAGAATACAGGCTGAGTCACGTGAGACGTTAACATCCACTTTATTTCCTGAACGCTTCTAGTTATCTATACGGGGTGTTCGGAAAATGATAATACGCTAACGGGCACGTTATTTGGTATGTAATGAAGCGTCTTAACTCTATTATCGATCAAGATATTGAAGCAAGCATGGTTTTTAAATAAAATATATACTTTTTAAACGGTATGCGAAAACGTTTGAAAAGTCGAATAGAGAGATCTAGTGCTTATTAATGCTGAGATTTAAGCTCTTCGCAAAAGAATCTGAGATATGTTCCTCAGCCGGCCGGAGTGGCCGAGCGGTTCTAGGCGCTTCAGTTTGGAACCGCGCGACCGCTGCGATCGAAGGTTCGAATCCTGCCTCGGGCATGGGTGTGTGTGATGTCCGTAAGTTAGTTGGGTTTAAGTAGTTCTAACTTCTAGGGGACTGATGACCTCAGATGTTACGTCCCATAGTGCTCCGAGCCATTTGAACCAATTTTTATGTTCCTCATTTGAACCTCAAATCTGCTCGGATCGGCTGTTGGGTTGTAAACACGCATAGGACAGGTTGCGTCGTTGTATCAAACCGTTCGACTCTTTACTTGTCTGCACAGCACAACTAGCTGGAACCACGCCGTCTGTCTGCATGTCATTCCTGCTTCAATATTATTGTTGCATGCAGACATGTACACCAGTGAGGAGAAGTTAAACATAATACGAATAGTCCTACGAGACGTACTGACAAGGTACGTGGTATCAGCCACAGGAGTGTCGTGCACATCTTGCATAGGCATAAATTACACACTTATTATCTGTTATTACATCACTCAGTGATTTCGATAGTTGTGTAGAATTTTGCTGGTTTTCTCTTCATTACTTGGGAGACGAGAATAAGTTTTTCCATCGTGTGCTCTTTACCGACGAAGCAGCCATAACGAACCACGGTATTGGAAATTTACGTAACATGCACTACTGGAGAGCTGAAAATCAACTATGGCTTTGTCAGGTACAACGCCACTGGCCGTGGAGCGTAAACGTATGATGCGACATTGAAGGAAATTCTATTGTTGGACCTTATTTCATAGCAGACTTGTTAAATGGAAATATGTACGCACACTTTCTTACGAACGCTCGGCCGTGTCAGAACGCTGACGCTAATTGAAAAGTTTGCTGCGCTTTAGATAGGGCGGAATGCTGCAGTAAAATTGCTGGCCAGGACTTTTGATTTGACTCCTCTTGATTTCTCTCCAAGCGGAGCATTTAAGGTGCCGTCTATCATGAAGCCCCAACATTCGTCTTTGTCAGGTGGATAGAAACGAGACGGATTTAAGTGGTAAACAGTCTGACCAGACAGTAATTATTTCCACAAAACTTGAAAACGTACGCAAATATGAACTGGTTTTCCTAATCTACATATGATGCGCCAGGATCTAGCACATATCGTAATCCCATATACAGAAATCATTTCATACATGAAATGAGATTTAATCTTGTTAGCGTAGCCCAGTCTTGCTGTATATAACGACGGAACTCCACGTAAGAGCTCTGTTTGGCAGTGTTTCCACCGGCATAGCCGACTCCCATTTTTAAACCTTTCTTCGGTTCTGATCCGAAGAGTTTCACCCTCAATATTAACAACCATTATACCAATGCATAGGTCTTTTCAACTGCTTTCGGATGCTGTTGAAAGCTGGGTCATTTTATTTAAAAAAATCATATCAGTTAAAATCTTGGCACGGCGCAGGATCAGTTCATCAGACCGTAAATATACATGGTAAAGAATGAACTGCATATCAGAATCATCACTTCAAAGGCTTCACATCGCCGCATTAGCGCCCCCATGGCTGCTGGAGTACTTCAAGATCTCGATCGGTACGAGAGTTACGGCAGTTTACCACATACCGCAGCACATGCCACTTTGCGTACTATCATTTACCGAAAACCTCGCCTTCGATACCTGAAACCACTCACAAAATAAAAGGGATATTAAGCGTTACGTTACCCATCCTATATATGGGCAAAAGTGGCACATTACAGTCGGCTTAACTTTGAAGCAACGGTTGAGTCCATGGCGTGTGACAAATCGCTTGGAACGACCATCACAATTTCATTTCATCCTCAGGTCTGTCATCATCAATGTAGGGGATTTTTGACGACCAATAATGCCCAAGAGCCAAGTGAACTACGAGAGAAAGAGTGTATTTGTACTAACTGTTGTGAAAAATATGTTCCAGGAAAGACATTTCTGTAATACCACGCAGCACTGTGAGGAACCGCTGGAGATGAAAGTATCCAGACAGCGTCATGTGAGAGGCGATAGCTGCCCTACAATACTTCAGCAGCCATGTATATTTAAGGACTGATGTAACTGTTCCTACGCCAGGCCAAGATTTTAACTGAAATGTTTTATGACAGCTACGGAAATACGAGACACAGATAATGTAACATGTGTTTTCAGAATATATCAGCCGGAGTTCCAACATTTTCAGCTTTGTGATTCGTAGCTTTGTGTTACTGAGGTGACAGCACTTGCAGCGTTTATTGGTTGAAGTTAATAATCTTGTAATATCTCTTTATATTCTACTAATTATCCCTGCACAATTCTATGAGCGTATTACTTGATCATCTATATACTCGCAGAATCGATGCGCAAAGTAGTACAGTACTATTACTATTCCATGAGCGCATAATTACTCTTTGAAATATTCTCTCTGGTGTGTTGAGAGGACTTCTAGGATCTTCTCCGTGCCGAATAGCCGCACTGAATAATTGTAATTTTGCTATCGACGTTACTGGGAGAAAGAGATTGAAAATATATTGTGTGCTACTCAAGAAAATATATACTCAGCATTTACATCAAAGGTGTGTAAGGAATTTCATTATATATGCAATCTCTAACTGGAAATTCGCACGGAGGTGTCGTTTCGTTGGTAATCAGTAGGAAACTTCCGATGAATTGGAAACGAACCGGCAATTATTAGATCCAAGAGATCCACTATTTCATCGGATAATTAAACTCTATCAAAGGAAACTTTCCGCTTGATCTGAGGTTTCCCGACTGACTACGCAACGCAAGAAAACCAAGACATTTTATTTACACAGGATTGTAGACCGCTTCGAATCATCGAGACTGCGGACAAACAGAGTCATCGTCCGATTCGGATTAAACAAGTAAAGCTTAATTATAACTTTCTTGAGTGACTGTGATGACTGTGATATGGCTGCTTATGAGTGAGATCATTAATAAAATACTAATAACAAACTTTCCTCCTCACCAGCAACCAGAATAAACACAATATTAATTAAAATTATAATCTGATCGTTTTGTCCCAAGTAAGAAAATTTTATGTGACTAAAAATGAAGATTAGTTACGTGCGGACGGACATAGGCTACATATTCTTATATACATATTGTATTCCATATAAAGAGAAAACATTGTCAGGACAAATACTGAAAAATTCTTGGTCAGTTTACTTAAATTTTTTCCGCAATACTTTAATAGACTTGGGCATAGGCTGAATATTTTTTTAAGATATAAATAGTGCATAAATGCATAATGTATACTTTACAGCGTGATTTTTTGCACCGTGTACAAATTCTAATTGAACGACGAGAGGATACGAAGTAAGAAAGATCTAATGAACTTATGTCCGGAAATGTATGGTTCCATGCCAGATCATTTATTTAATCATATTTTGTTACAGAGACTGCAGTCTAATACGCGCTGTACCATGCAGTCACAGTTGCAGTTTGCTTAGTTTCCGCCCAGAGGGTGGAAGTGTTCATCATACGTCACGCCCTAGCGCCCTCTCCTGCCACAATCATTGCTAATGTTGTGTTCGATTCACTTCTCTTGCTGACTCGCCTGGTACTGGATGGCATACAGTGTTGTACACAATGGTTCCGCATTCGAATCGACAGCTTGCTGACATTGTGTTCATTTACGGAAAGGCAAATGGCAACGGGTGGTGGGTAGCAAGGTTGTATCAGGAGACCTGTTCCCGCCGACAACAACCACAGCATTTAATATTTGCAAAATTGTTCCTCCGTTTGTCTGAGACAAGGTCTTTTAGAAAGCAGGAAATCATGAAGGACGTACCCGAAATGTTGGGACACCGGACTTGGAGGAAAATGTGATTTAATACTGCGGAAGGCGACCGCCGTGTCATTACCACGCAATTCACCCGCCAGTACAGGGTAAGTCCGACCGTGTGGAAATTTCTCCATGACAACTTTCAGCGAGTGCAGGGATTACTAGCGACAGACTTTCCACATCGGGAACAGTTTTGTCACTGGTTTCTTCACCAGGCGACCACGATCCCGCGATTTGTGCCATCCGTCCTGTTCACAGATGAGACCACCTGAGGGATAGTATGCAGAACTCCCATGGTATACTGAAGCCGAATCATATGGATCGGTGCTGCCGGAATGTGTGGGCTGGGATAGTTGGCGACCGTATTTTGGGACCAACCTTCCTTCCACGTCAGCTAACAGGTCGGACTATCGGCGTTGCTTGCAATTGATGATTCAATGGGTTATGTGGCTGCTACATGATGGTGCTCCAGCCCAATTCGGCGTTAACTGCCGGACACATCTCAATCGTGTGTTGCTCAGTCGATGGATAGGATGAGGGCATCCAGTTGCATGCCCTGCTCGTTCACCGTATCTCAACCCATGCCATTTCTGATTATGGGGCTATCTGAAAAGTAATGTGTATGCAGAACCCATTCTAGATATGGAGACACTGGAGCACCGTATTCTTGCTGCCGTTGACGCTGTTCGGTTGCAGCCTGGCCGATGTGAACGTGTGAGACAAAACACGCTACGGCGCGTTGATGTACATGGAAATCATTTTCAATGTATAGTGTAACTGTGGCTGCGTGGTACAGCGGGTATTAGACCGCACTCTCCGTAACAAAGTAAACCACGCATTTCCAGACATAAGTTCATTGGACCTTTTTTGTTCCGTATCCTCTCACCTATCAAAGAGTGAACACGGTGGACAAAATCAGCCTGTATAAAGATGAAACGTTTGCAGTAAAAACCTCTAAAAGTTCTTGACCGATTCCCTTCATATTTTAAACAATGCTCTAATGAACGGTGGTGAGGATATAGGCTACATATTTATTTAACGTATATATATATATATATATATATATATATATATATATATATATATATATATATATATATATATATACTACACAAACGGCAAACGTATTTGCAAAAACCTCGAAAACTTCGTGACTTCACTTTTTTACAGGAAGCATTCGGACGGACATAGGCTATACATTTTTTAATATATATGGTATATAAATACGTATACAAACTATATAAAGAGGAAAGGTATTTATCACAAATCTCAACACATTATTAACCTACATGCACCGAATTTTTACAGTAAACCGTAATACAAGTTCAGAGGGGCATAGACTAAATAATTTTTATTGTATATGATTGATAAACGTATATGTCTACTGTAAGAAGAAGATACGTTGTTAGCATAAATTGCGAAAAACTCTTGACCGATTTACTTCCCGTTTTAGGCGATGCTCCGATAATAATTTGCACAGATGAATGGAGAAGTCCTCGTTCAACTTGCTTCCGATTTCTACATCGTACTTTATTACACATTCACAAGGACTGTGACCTTACTCCTTTCACACAACAAAGTTTAGCAATGATAAGGAATTTTGTTTGCATTCCTTCCTTTATGCAATAATACACATTTTCCCTTTTAAAATGAACTGCGAGAAAGGAAGTGCAGTGCTGTGCTATCGAAACGTACTATTTTGTTCTGTTCTTGCAATCAGTTTTAACTATTATAACCGGCCATTTAGGCTACGAGACAAATTGGTTCTGCCATATATATTCTTTCTTCTCACAAATAATTTTGTATAAAACATACACAGCTATGTGCTGTTTTGTTTTCTTCCGGGTATTCGATTTCAACAATACACAGCAATGTTGTATTTATGGTTCATCGGCTTTTGATTAGACTTCTATTACATAATATGAATCGTGTGAAACTTTGTAATCCTACTTATTGAGGATTAGAACTATGCGACATACTGGGAGGAGGAGGAAATGGAAATAGAAAGGGGGAAGCAGGAGACGGTAAGAGAGGGGGCGACGAGGAGGTGGGGAGAGACAAGGGGGAGGAGGTGACTGACATAGGAAAGGGGAAAGAGATTGCCATACGTATTTGTCGATTGCGAAGCGTTATCGGGTTCGCCAGCCAATAATACACAGACATATTATGGTTTTCATTAGTTTCAACATCTAAATTGAACACTGCACCTTTATTGAGAATTTCTTTTAGGCTCCTTTGCTGATGATCGCACCTGCATCGAACGTGGTAGTTCTTTCGTTTGCAGGATAGGGGAAGTGTTAAGTTGGGTCGTCAATCTCAAAACGTTGTGACAATCACCTCCCGAAAGGCAGACCACTACAGGCCTTGACAGGTCTAGTAAAGTGTTGAGTTTGGGATGTGACGTCTCTCTGTAAGGGCGATAAACGCTGCAAGTTGACCTTCACACTTTACCTGAGACCCTATATAATATTTTTACACCGTGTCTTACCGCTACTTCCTTATTTCACTTGTATATACATGCATAAAGTATTGGTGTCGGAAGGCAGCTGTTCTACACTTTTGCTTGTGAAATTAGACTGCGAGGTGAAAAATAATACGTCCATAAATTTATTTTATGACTAAAGATGTCACAACTAGTTATGTGTCCGTATCCTATAAACTGATTCGTTCCAACCATTTCGTCAAAAATAAAGGGCGAGGGTCTTCGTTTTTATGCAAGAAGTAGATGAGAATGACGAACTTGAAGTAATCTTCTTGTGCTATATACTAACACTTAGGCGGTACATCATCCACGAATAATTTTGTAATTCAGTTAGATCATACGGCGGGCAGGAAGTCTAGAAATTTTGCTTGAAGAGAACAATTTGGACTTAATTAAAAGGGAAGAAGTAGATGAGAATGACGAACTTGAAGTAATCTTCTTGTGCTATATACTAACACTTAGGCGGTACATCATCCACGAATAATTTTGTAATTCAGTTAGATCATACGGCGGGCAGGAAGTCTAGAAATTTTGCTTGAAGAGAACAATTTGGACTTAATTAAAAGGGAAGACAGCGTTGGCCGTAATATTGATGTTTTATTGATGACAGAATCGATTTTCGATCACATAGTGATCATGTTCAGTGCTGATATGTACAAATTAAACTCAGACACTGGTATCAAGTTATCAATAATCAAAACTGAGAAGCGATCACAATAACTCTACTCAACTCTACACTACTCTACTCCATGGAGACGCCAATCGACACAATTTGGACTGTCAGGCCATATCCTTAAGCCGTCGGCACACGGACCGTGCTGTCGAACGTTAACGTTGAGCGTGCCGTGTTCAACGTGCTGCTGAACGCTCAGGAACGATGCAACTCGTGCACACGCTACGTGGGCCCCAACGTGGTATACGCGATCGCAACGCACTCCAGCGACAGTCGTCGGCTGTAACTGGCTCGCAAATTACACTATTTACGAAAGGGGCGCGCATGGAATTCCTACATTAGCTCTATTAAAACGTACTTTCCTGCCTTGCCCCTATGCTAGTCAGCTTGCTCTGTCTGTAACAGACATAAATAAAAACTTCGATGTCTGTGAAAATGTTACAAGGCAAAAAGGAAAGTACCACGTCCGCTTAATGAGGACGTTGGCTTATGTAAGTTCCATTACAACTAGTGTGATACAAGTTTACAATAATTCTCCATGCAGGAAAACATAATTTCATCATTTTGACTTTTCAATAAAACTCTAAGGTCATTGTTACTTGATCACTGTTCTTACTCAGTAGCAGAATCTCTACATGTGAATTACAAAACTTAAAGAAAAGAGCAAAAGATCTTACTGCAAGTAGCGCAAGGTGTCATGGCGATTAAGCCAATCGAACAAACTGACCCCTCAAAGATAGCACCCTTTTTTTTACATCGAATATTATAGTATATATGTGGTGTGCGTACTGTAAGACCTTCAGTACACACACCATAAGATTATTTGACTTGTCGCTCTAACGAAGTAGGCGAGTGTCAGCAATATGTCTCGTAGTCTTATCGTGGCGTGTTAATTTTCTTCCGTTAGGTCTGACTATAGAAATGCCACTTGCACGCTTAGAGTAGCAGATTGACGGTGACCAACTTTAAACAGAACTTGATTAATTTTCACACACATTTATTAAAATAATAACAAGCATAAAATTACTTAACTTGGTTCTGGATGCTATTTAGAATTGACAATCTGAAGTTCCTTTGGTATTGGTACATTAATCTTATTCTCACATACATCTCTGATACTTGATAAAAGTGTCTATACATTTATCTTCATATCTATGCACAGGAATATTAGGCACAGACTGAAACTTGACGATAGACTGGTACAGACTGGTGCAGACAAATGTAGACTGACTAATCAGAGGTCTGTACACTCGTTATAATACCTAGCGCGTTCATGTATCACTGAGCAAGTGTGATCCGCGTGGAAAAAAGGTTCTACGTTAGCAGCAATCTCATTGGATGCGTTACATATTAATACGTGGATCGGCGGAAACAGAAGTTGGTCCGTCTCTATGGCAGCGCCATCTCGTAGTGCGGAGACGGACGAGCGCTGCGCCTGCGCTGTTGTGCTTAGCGGGGCGCGCTCTAGTGGGAAAGTTGTGTATGCGGTGACTATGTGGAACTATGTACACAACAATATACTTACATTAAACTAATAAGACAGTATCAGAACCTATTAAAAAGTGTATCTTTGAACAAAAAATGTTTTTGTTTGCAGTGGGATTCGAACCACTAACATTCCTCCAGTGTGATACCAACATGTGGTGCTACTCATAGCGTTACCGCTCCAATGTCAACCAGATAATCTTATCTAATGTATTACCATGTTACTAATTGAAATTTAATTATAACAAATTGTACAAAGAGCAATGCAGTTTTAATGGATCCTCAACATGCTGCTGATTTCAAATGGGTGACTCTCATATACGCAAGTTGCAGTAATTCTCTTACCACGAATATGACGTTTCTTGTCATTTTATTACATTGAATCATACAATTAACGGAGGATGTAGGAGACCTCTCCAGTTTTCTGGTGCTCAGAAGCGGTATATATACCTACGGGCTTCAACTGGAAGCCAATATGGCGCCTCACTATTCTTCACCGAAGGGAGATGGCGTGCATGTGACGTAGATGGCGTTCTGCCATCTCGTTGGTCAACGTTCAACCGCACGTTCAGAATACCTGACATGCTAGATATTGCTCTGGACGTGCGAAAAGTCTCCCGAAAGTGCTATTCCAAGCCATGACGTCAGAAACTCGGCACGCTCAACGCTCTAATGCACGGACCGCATGCCGACGGCTTCAGCAAATTCCCACTGAAGAATGCCTAGACTTGTACAAGAACAATCCTTTTGCTAGCAGCAGCAGGAGATGGGCTGATGAGAGCCATTGCTGAAAGTAGAAAGGGACAATGGAGCAGCCTGGTGAAAGTCTCAACATCAAAGACGAGGCTAATTTGAAGGCTGTTGGCCGGCCGATGTGGCCGAGCGGTTCTAGGCGCTTCAGTCTGGAACCGCGCGGCCGCTACGGTCGCAAGTTCGAATCCTGCCTCGGGCATGGATGTGCGTGATGTCCTTAGGTTAGTAAGGTTTAAGTAGTTCTAAGTTCTAGGGGACTGATGACCTGAAATGTTAAGTCTCATAGTGCTCAGAGCCACTTGAACCATTTTTTGGAGGCTGTTGGATGACCAATCGCCAAAAGAGCAACATCGAAGTAATGGCAAACCAGGTGGTAAGCTGTTTCTGAACACAGAACCGGCGGCAAGACGACTCGAGAGTGTCTACCACGAGATATGGGGTGAGTACCGCCATCTCGAGAAAACGTTCCACATAGCTGAGAAGAAGATGGCCATCCATGTTAGGAAGTTCAACACATAAGCTGGAGTTCATGAACTGCAGGAGGAACAAACTGGGAGCTTCGCATCGAAATCACGTAAACGACTTCTGGATGTTGGGAACGCCTGTTTTTACCAATTAACAGATCCAGAAGACAGGGAGGGAGGCAAGGATAGTCGCTCTTTTGAAACCAGAGAAGGAACGAAATGACCTGAAAAACTTCAGGACTGTGTCACTAGTCTGCCACATCCCTAAGTTCAATGGAATACCTAACACTCCACCGTAGTACGAGAAGTTCATATGCCAGCTAGCAGATTTATAATGGCTACCCACTAAATCAGACGGAACACATAGAGGACGGATTTGAACCAAGGAAGATCACTGAAATGACCTCCATCGACCTGGCAGTAATTAGGCACCCAAAGCTGTTGATAAAAATGTATGACCTGACGAGATACCACCATTTGTCACGCTTCTTTGAAAATATTATTACTATGGTTCAAATGGTTGAAATGGCTCTGAGCACTATGGGACTTAACAGCTGAGGTCATCAGTCCCCTAGAACTTAGAAGTACTTAAACCTAACTAACCTAAGGACATCACACACATCCATGCCCGAGGCAGGATTTGCGACCGTAGCGGTCGCGCGGTTGCAGACTGAAGCGCCTAGAACCGCTCGACCATACCGACCGGCTTTATTACTACGTGCAGCAGCAGACTGGATGTCAGTCTCCGCGGGAAGAAGAATAATTGGAATGGTTTACTTCAAGGAAACGTCATAGAGCCGACTGAACGTTGTGCACATTAATCATTATCCAAATCCAAATCAGACCATGTAAGTTATATTACATACTGACGATGCAATGGTAGCAGCTCATTGTTTGAGCTTTTATGAGTTATGACAAGATGACACAACCTTTGACTCTCTCTACATCTGTTAGTATTTTGACCACATGACGCCAAACCCAAGTAAGTCTACTTTTTCCATCGAGATAACAGAGAAGCACGGTGAGAATCCAGTGTGTTGTGGCGAGACGAACCATTGCTGCTCTGTTCATAGCCGAAATGGGCAGAACGTTAGAGCAGCATTGCATCAACAGCAAAGCCAATATCTGTGCCGTTAACAACTTTATCAGGACAATGACGAGTAGGACGTTGAGGTGCAGATCCGCAACTGTTGTGGGCGTCAGTTACGGCGCTGTATTTGCCTGCTGCCGAGTACGCTGTTCCTGTGTAAAACGCATCTACGAACATGGAGAAGGTGGACGTCACAGTGAATAAGTCATCACAGATTTCAATAGAATGGCTGAGGTGAACACTATCGCAGAAACACAGCCTGGTCTTTTGCATTGCTCCCTCTCATATGCTCCAGGACACTGGGTTGCAAGTGGAGACGACGGATATGGAAACCGATTTCTTTCACCCAGTGCACGGACAGCAGCCCTCTGGGGGTATACCAGCCATCTAGGAATAGTTTGATGCAAAGGACCTAGTCCCTCATAGGTGTCCATCAGAAGCAGCGGCTGGAAAGATGGAGAGGAGAACTGGAGAATGCAGATGTCTTCCCAATAGACGAACCAGTCTCTTCGACCGAGTCCCTGCGCTGTCCTTTGTGGTGAGCTCTGGACATGATGAGAGACGAAGTGCCACGCTTCGTGGTCAACATGTGGAAGTGGGTCCCCCTGACCTCCCAGGTGGGGTAGACATTCCGTGACAACCTGGCGCACTGCGACGTAAGAGCCACCTGCAGCAGTGCCGCCTGTTGGGGGAACTTTGCACAACACAGTATCTTTCTAAAGTTATGAACTAGCCCATTTGCGCCTCAATTTTCTGGAAAAATGTCGTTTGAACGGAGGTGCCAAATAAATAATTAAGTACCATGCTCGTAAACTTGAAACGAGATTAGATACTTGGTAAGTTAGGAAGTGGAGAGCGCTGATGGATTTGCCGAAAAAAGCATTTTTTTCAAAAGAGATTTTGGTTTTGAAAAATTACGTAACTGGGTGCTCACAGCTTCCACAGTTACATGTTAGAGCACTCACAATCAAAATATAAAAATATGAAATTTTGAACTGGTGGTTTCGTTACTGTTCCGGCGTGACGACAAGTGCCGGCACGGCGATCTAGAACGGAAGAGCAGAGAGGGCTGTGAGACGACATCAGCCAGTAGTATGCTCTCCAGGACTATACCAAGACAGGAGTGGCATCTATACGAAGAGAATATAAGCAACGCGCCGCCTAGCCGCTGACGGAGTGAATGACGAGCCGTCACATAAAACCTACGACAGTGACTAATGAACTATATTGTTTTGCTTGAAATTTTATATACCGAAGGACATTGATTATTAGCATGTCACCATTTGCTTGCGACACACCTTTCTCAATATGCGAAGTTAAGTGGTTCAAATGGCTCTCAGCACTGTGGGACTTAACATCTGAGGACATCAGTCCGCTAGACTCAGAACTACTTAAACCTAACTAACCTAAGGACATCACACACACCCATGCCCGAGGCAGGATTCGAACCTGCGACCGTAGCAGCAGCGCGGTTCCGGACTGTAACGCCTAGAACCGCTCGGCAACAGTGGCCGGCCAAAGTTAAGTATTGTCCATTTAACTTGCTCTAATAAACTCCATTAATACAATTTGCTTGAGTTATTGTCTAGCGATCCGAGAAAACAGTTTCCTAGGCACCCTATATTGGACGAGCGGGCAGGATACAATTGTTACATGTGTAACTCTTATAATAATTACTTCATACTTCGGTACAAAACACAATAAAACATTAAATACTTAAGAACCATTAATAAAACCACTAAGTTCTTAATATTATAATCAAATACCTTCAAAAAGTTTTGGAAGGTTACTGTAAACAATCGTGAAGGTATGTGTAAAATGCATAATCGAACCAGTAGCTGTTTATATTTTAGACCCCGACATCTACCGGTTCCAGTCTTGGACTATCTTCACGAATGAAGGGTTAAAATGGTTTAAGCCATCATATTGCATTAGTCATTAACTAAGATCTGTAGTCCATACCATGAATGTAAATGTCTGACACAGGACTTTAAAAGCAAACATACGAATACTAAATGTATACAGAGCAGTATTGCTCTGTATATATTTAGTATTCGTATGTTTGCTCTGTATTGGTCTGTATTCATTTAGTATTCCTGTGTTTACTGTGTACACATTTAGTATTCGTATGTTTGTTTTTAATGTCCTGTGTTAGATATTTACATTCACGACATGCACTACACATTTTAAGTAATGACTAATGCAATGTGATCCCTTAGACCATTTTAACCCTTCATCTGTGAAGATGGTCCAAGATCGAAACTGGTAGGTCTGGGACTAAAAAATAAACAGCTGATGCTTCAAATATGCATTTTACACACAAATAGCTTCGTTTCAAAGTTCACTAAAACTTAACAGGTGTAAGCCTAAATGTAAAGATATTCAGTTAGTTAACGAAAGAATTCAGCGCACTATTGTCGTACCTTTTATTTACAATAAACTTACTATTCACACTTTTGTCAACGTAAATGCTAGGTGAAACTTAAGCGCTGAATCAAGAAAGAAGATTAATTTTAGTTCTCTTAAAATTATTGTAAAAGTATAATTATCTTACAGTACTGCCGATTACCCAACGCGACATTCATAGTCCAGAAGAGAGTAGATAATGACTCCAAAATAATTTAGTGACAGCTGTTCCTTGCTAATAACACATGAAGAGCTCAGACGCCTACTATCCCTTTAATGCAATGTTCCAAAGTGCGGTCCACAACAATCTAGATCGTGATCAGTTCACATTAGATGATTTAGAACCTCTACTGTTACTCGAAAGAAAATCAACTGGCTACAGTGCACTCACTGAGTGGCGGATTTTCGTTGCATACTGCAGTTATTCATTGTCATCAGTTGTAGCCAGTCAGGTCAAAACATACGGTAGCCAATAAGAATCACACTAACTTATAATTTAGGTTTACCGGCATCACAAATACTTGACCGTTTATTCCGAATAACTCACTATTTCCGCTGATGTAGTCGGCCAGAACCCTAATAGCGGAGATCAAATTCCTGCTAATGAAAAGGGTAGGAATCATACTCATAGTCTTTCTTATCACAAGTAGGTACCTATTTATTCCGACTCTGTCGCGATTTCCGAGGTCTCAGTTCGGCAGGAATCTAAGACTACAGTTGAAACTGCTGCGATTGAAACAAATCATTAGCTGATTGAACTGCAGCGCGTGAAACAAAGAAACAGCTAACCTCATTTACGAAGCAAAGGAAATTACGATTGAGAATTTCAGTAGCTATCCACATCTGTCTCATTGTATGCTGTATTGACATTCCACCATTCATCGCACGAATTGTTACTAACATCAAGAGGCAAAGGAAAGTCCGCGGGCGGTAAGATCTTGCTACAAGGATTTCCCTTCGCGTAAGCTATTAACAACGATTACATTTGGTGAATGGAGATGCAGGATGAATACCACACGTTGTGATTAACATTCCCGTTGCAGTCGTGAGACGAGGTATCATGCTGCTTTTCAGCGCCTTCAGTGGTGCGATGGTGCGAAGAATTGAATTGGCAGAATGGGTAACAACGTTTCACGTGAGCAGCCCCAGGCTTTCAGACAGATAACCTCGTTCCGTCTCCGGACATCGAGAACACCCAACGGCATTCAGCGTCGGCACTCGCATTCTGCGTTCGTCCTACACTTGGAAAGAAATTCCTTTGAAGGTCACTTATTTCAAAGGAGATCGTTTGGAATGTGTTATACATACCACATACTGTTCTGGTAGCAGTCCTTACAGAGAGAGAAGCAAAGTAATTTTGAATCAATCTTTGATTAGGAACTTACCATTTCTCTTCTGAGAAACCGCTCAGAAGAGAAACGTGTGCACATTGATAAATGCGGTTGGTATGTGTTACGTACTCTGAACTTAAACATTGTCATCGTAGTCAACGAAAGACAGATTGCCATCTGGTAGCGCTGTCGGCGCGAGACACGGCAAATAAAGTAACTATGTTGAACAGAGACGAATAGGGAATCATTTTATCGATGATTTGGGACGTATATACGAGGTGTGACAATAAAGTAATGAGACTGGCGTGAAAAAAATGTTGCTTAACGTTTTAGTCAAGTTAAGTGTTGTCTCCTTCAAAGTAGTTCCCTTCTGATTTCACACACCTTTCAAGCGCTTCTGCCACTGATGGTAACGTTTCTGGAACTGATCTTCTGTAATATCCTCCAAGACCCTCGTCACAACTTTTTGGACCTCTTGTGTTGTTTGAAAATGGTGTCCCTTGACCGCTGTTTTGACGCTTGGAAATAAAAAAAAGTCGCAGGGAGCGATATCTGGTGAATAAGGTGGCTGTGGTAGTACTGAAATTTGTTTTGAGATTAAAAATTGCTGTACTGACAGAGCAGTATGGGATGGCGCATTATCGTGATGCAGAATCCAATTATCAGCAATGTCGGCACGGACACGAAAAACTCTTTTACGAATTATTTCTAAAATTTCTTTGTATTAATACTGGTC
This sequence comes from Schistocerca nitens, assembly GCF_023898315.1. Taxonomy (NCBI): domain Eukaryota; kingdom Metazoa; phylum Arthropoda; class Insecta; order Orthoptera; family Acrididae; genus Schistocerca; species Schistocerca nitens. The sequence continues at coordinate 612,317,190 of NC_064619.1, forward strand.
CAGGAGGTACTTACTCTTTATGAACAATTCCCTTGGAATCAAAGAATCACACAAGAATGCATTTCACTTTTGACTTTGAAATGCGAGCTCTTTTTGGTTTGGGTGATCCATTTCAGCACCATTGCGAACTCTGACGGTTTGTCTCTGCATCTTACTGAAAACAACCTACTTTCATCCCCAGTGATAACAAGGCTCAACAATTATACATTGATTTCTGTTTGCCACAGATCGGCTGCCACATTTTTCCGTGTTTCTTGCTGTTGTGGTGTGAGATGTTTGGGGACCATTTTTCCACAAATCTTTCTCATACCAAGATCTTCAGTTTTTTTTAGACGAACCGTTTCTCGACTGATGTTCAGTTCTTTTGCAATCATTTTCACGGATAACTTTCGATCATATCGTTCGAGTTCACTCACCCTGGCCAAGTTGACATCCGTCCGTGAGGTTGATGGTTGTCCACTGCGGTCTTCATCTTCAACATTCGTTCTGCCTTCACTAAACGTTTTATGCCAACGAAAAACTTGAGCTCTTGACATAACCTCCTCTCCAAAAACCTTCTGAAGTTTACTGTAAGTTGTCGTCGCGTTTTCACCCGAATTAACGCAAAAAGAAATGGCATACCGTTGCGCAATATTATGCGTTTCCATTTCCGTGACGAGAGACACAAACACATGTTAACAGCACAAATCACGACTGAACAGTTGCATCGATGTGCCGCTTGGACTAGAAGCAGCTTATAGGCCAAGGTCAAAGCTACTGTGCCTACGCAAGCCTGCAGGGTTGCCACATCTTGCAAAGAAAATCAGTCTCATCACTTTATTGTGAAAATCCACTAACACAAGCGACTATGACAAATTGCAGATTTTTATAGCTCTAAAATGGCGAATCTGGTAGGCTGTTGGCGTACTACTGTCATGGGCATCTACGGAAAGCGATTGTAGGAAGGTAGAACTACGAGTAGGCGACAGTGAGTTGGACTTCCGTTTCTTATCATATAACATGGATGTTGGAGGTTGGCTGGTTCTATACAGGCGAGTACACGGATCTAACGACCCAGTACAATACTGATGCCGTTAAAGGTGTTTCGTAGCCCATCGTTCAGTACACTTCGTTGAACATAGGTCTCCACAGAGGACGACCCCAACGTATTCCCATTTTCCAATTACGACTAAAGTGGGCATAGGATCAACGAGGTTGGACCGTAGAGCAATACAAACGTGTCCCATGATCAGATGAATGGCAAGGTATCTTGCGGTCCGAGATGGAGAGTACGCTGTGTATCATACTCACTTGCCCCCTTTCCTGTCCCAGTCGCGAATGATTCACTGAGAGAGCGTTTGCCGGTATGCAGAAATGCTCAAATGTGTGTGAAATCTTATGGGACTTAACTGCTAAGGTCATCAGTCCCTAAGCTTACACACTACTTAACCTAAATTATCCTAAGGGCAAACACACACACCCATGCCGGAGAGAGGACTCGAACTTCCGCCGGGACCAGCCGGCCGGTATGCCTCTGGTTGGGATCTTTCAATGACATTTTTTGTTGACTCTTCTGGGGACGTACGTTCTCGAAACTTTTAACGGTAAACGACACAGTGATGCAGTATGCCTCTCGTGCACCGCTTACCACTGCAGTTGGTTTCCATTATCTCTGTGTCGCCTTTGTGCTTACTAAATCTGTAAGACCACACGCTGCTCTGCTTTCGATCTTCTCTATTTCAGAGATAGAGGCGTATAGTTTTGTGCGTTAGTTCGACGACCGATCTTGAAAACGCGAATGACCTATAATTTTTTCCAAACATCAAGAACACTTCGCTTCTCCAGAGACGTACGGTACAGTGCTGCTAGAAGAGGGGCAAGTTCTTTGGCATAACGCATGCAGAACCGTACTGGTATCCCGTCAGGTCCTGGGACCTTCCTATTATCGAGCGATTTCAGTTGCTTTTCTACTCTATGGCCACTAATTTCAATATCAGCCATTTCGTAATTCGTGCGACAAATTGAAGGACGATGCTTCATAGACTTTCGAGCCTTGTCTTCTGCGGTAGAAATCGAAGTCACTGTGAGATCTGAACATTACTGCAGACCAGCTGCACCGGCCGGCTGGTGTGGCCGAGCGGTTCTAGGCGCTTCAGTCTGGAACCGCGCGGCCACTACGGTCGCAGATTCGAATCCTGCCTCGGGCATGGATGTGTGTGATGTCCTTAGGTTAGTTAGGTTTAAGTAGTTCTAAGTTCTAGGGCACTGATGACCTCAGATGTTAAGCCCCATAGTGCTCAGAGCTATCTGAACCATCAGCCAGCTGCACCCCTTTAATGATTGATGTCTGCCTCAAAGGTGATGACATCTTCCAGCAGGATAAGTGTCCAGTTCACAAGGCGAGAGTGGTTCTACAGTGGTTATAGGACCATGATGGAGAACTCAAACTGATGCCTTAGCCACTAAATTCGCCTGAGTTTAAGGGGCTCCGGAAAGGCTCAAAATCATGAAAAGTTCAATTTTTACTTTTTTGCGTTTTCTGGATCTGCAGACTATTACCTTTTAATAGATATATAATTTATTCAATTCCGAAGACTACAACTATTTTTAAATTTTTTTTTAATGTGTTCTACATGGGCGTGACCCACTGTGGCGCTGTTAAACTGCTGTCAAATGGTGTTATTATTAACGTCCGTGTTCATCAGGTACATTTTAGTGATGTGAGATAAAGTATGTGTTGTGGCTAACCTGTGATGGTTCAATATATATCGCTGGTGTGATTGTCGATTGTTTCATGTTTATTTACTCTGTCGTTATCTCGAAAATATTCGTAATTAATTCTGTTTCTTGAGTCTCTGTTTTGTTGAAGTATAATAATGAGTAAAAGTAAAGTTATTAGAAATCTTCTGAAGGCTTCTAAGAAAAGGAGAAATGTTGGAAAGCCAAAGGTATTTAGAAATATGGGAATGAAGATAGGTTCTAACATGGTACGAGCGATGCTTGCTTTAGACAAGGAACGCCTTCGGGCTGCAGACAGGGCTGTAAAGAGTCTAGAAATACAAACAAGAGTAAACAGGAGGAGGAAAAAGAGGAAGCTGGAGGAGGAGTTTGCAGAGGATGAAGATAATCCATCCTATGGACCTGGAATGCACTAAAAAGTTAATCCAATCTTTGTCGCTCGATTCCCAAAACTTTTATTTTCTCATACTAATTACATGTTTTCTAAGGATCTTCCAAACATATTTGTTTCAAACTTTCAGTAAATGTTACACAGTACCTTCTGCATAATTTAACACAGCCTTTTTCCAAAAAAACTGTATATTTTTGAATATATAAATAAAAAATTGCAAAAAAATGTTGTGAATTTTCATTACAATTGAAAAAAAAATCATCTTTAATAACTGAACTAAAATTTTGTGAAATCCCTGTGTTAAGTTGTAGCCCATATTCCAATAAATAATCTGTAAAAAGTTCAACTTCCTACCTCAAATACTTTGTGAGGAAAGATGTAATTTATAAGCGTTATTTTAACATTGCAAGTATAGGGCGTTCCGGAGCCCCTTAACCCAGTAGAACACATATTGGACACTATCGTGTGCCAGGTCATCGCCAACAATCCACCGGCGAGAAATTTCCGGGATTTGCGAGGTCTATGGAGCAGTCACAATATTTTGGCCCAGCAATATATGCAATGTATTGAAAAGGATGTACTACGTTCTTCCAAGAAACAGTACTGGTCAAAATTAGAAAACTGTGGGTCCCATAAACACAAATCTAGAAAAACCTTCTTGTGAAATGGGTCATTTTAAATACGTCGAGAGTAGTCAGTACTGTACGTTTTTTCGTTGTCGTTCGTTGCTGATTTCATACCTCTTAGTTGTGTTCGTGTCTGTGCGGTACTTTATTCCCTGCCTGTGATGTTGACGCCGGCAGATCTATAACGACCGTAGTTTTTTAATGTTGCTGTGACACCAGGCCATGGGGCGTTGAAAAATATAATCGGCTTGCATCGTGGCCAATTTTGATTCTTTGGGACGGAGGCCTGAAAAATGTTTAATGATGTGTGATAATTGCATTTAACGCCTCCTGTAATATCACCAAACAGATAGTTATCATAAAACGGAATGGTATGTTTCTCAATAACTACTTGATGCTCCATAAATGTTTACAGGACTTTCTTTTCCCTAGTGTTGACCTGTACCAACTCCTACAAGAATGCGAGGCACTCTTTGCTTGTAAAATTCGTGAGTGGGTCTTCATCACTTACCAAACAGTTCGAGCATTAGCACTGAGCAATTAAAACATGTATTTAACAGCAAGAACATTCTCTTACGACTGTCATGCGCACATACATACATACATATCGCTACTTCTTGCCAAGATGTAAAACATTATTTATATTTTGAAATATCAGACACATTGTGTAAGAATATCAGATGTCTACAGTTTGTGATATGTGTGTTGAGTAGAGAGAAATCAACTGCTTTGAAAGTTTCCAATTATTCCTTGGCTTAAGCGATCATTCAGTGTAAGAGAATAACTCTTCATACCGCGATTCACATGAGACGTAAGTGACTTAAAGTTTCTATGCACAGCCCCCTCGTCGCGAAGTATCGTGTGTTGATTTATAAATCTGTTCATATTATAACCCGCATTTCGTTATTACATACCGCGTTGGAACGCTTTGCGAAGTGACATTTATGCGGAGAGGCATTTCTGCGGAGCATGAGGCTCTTTGTAAGACGTTTTTGCAGGTACCAGCACATTAAGAAAACTGGCAGTGTAACACAGCGCGCTGCAGTCTGCGACACGTGTTCTTAGGAATTACTCTTTTAATACGTTTTGGAAGGCTGAGAAAACTGCCAGCAGCCACTTTTTTGTCATAATCTATTTTAAATTTACTTGCTACTGCCCGGTGCGCCAGTCTTCAGACGGAGAGAAAAACATGTTCAAATGTGTGTGAAATCTTATGGGACTTAACTGCTAAGGTCATCAGTCCCTAAGCTTACACACTACTTAACCTAAATTACCCTAAGGACAAACACACACACCCATGCCCGAGGGAGGACTCGAACCTCCGCCGGGACCAGCCGCACAGCAGACTGAGAGAGAATGAATGAATGTAGTTATATGTCTTTTGCCTGCGCTTCCGTTTCAGTGATTTTGTATTCGTATGGATTTTGGTTCTAAGAATCACTGAAGAGGAATGCCGAGATGGTTCCCTAGAAGAGCCATGACCCGATATTTTACAAATTGGAAGAGACATACAGCGGACTTGGTTTTGTTTTCAGTAAACTCCGCGACCAGGCAGTGCCTCTTTCTGTCCCTTATTAAATATTTTTACAATATTTATCAGAAATGCCAATGAGCTTGACGTGCATTGAACTACTTTTCGATATTTACGTAATTTCAATGCTTTTGACTGTTTCTTGCCGCTGTAATTTCTGTGCTTTGCCACAAACGTTCGGAATGACTCTTAATTGCCGTCAATATGGGGTCTTTTTATAGCCTTTGCAATAGTCTTGTCAGTCTTGCTTGCTGACTTCTTTCTTCTTTTCCCATCGAAATTTAAAATTACCGGTGAGACTGATGGCCGTAGTACTCAGCTTCTTCTATGAGACTTTTTTGTTAACGAGTAAGCATTTAGACGAACTGTAGATATTAATGTACGAGGGCTATTCGAAACGTAAGGTCGAAAAATGAAAATCACAGTGAAAATCAAAGCTGTTTTACTTGCAATCATTAGCTGCGCCTTCCAGCTATTTCTCTACATAGGCCGCGCGGGATTAGCCGAGCGGTCTAAGGGGGTTGCAGTCATGGACTCTGCGGCTGGTCCCGGTGGAGGTTCGAGTCCTCCCTCGGGCATGGGTGTGTGTGTTTGTCCTTAGGATAATTTAGGTTAAGTAGTGTGTAAGCTTAGAGACTGATGACCTTAGAGGTTAAGTCCCATAAGATTTCACACACATTTTTTTTTCTCTACATAGTCACTGCTCTGTCGTAGCGTCGTATCAGCTTTTTAATACCCTCCTGATAGATGGCAGCCTCCTGTGCTTTCCGACAATTTTCTGCATTGGACTGCAGCTGGTTGTCTGTTCCAAAATGTTGTCTTCATAGCCAGCGCTTCGTTCGAGCGGAGATGAAAATGAGAAGGAGCTAATTCTGGACTGTGCGGTGGATGATCAATCACAATTCCCAACGGAAACACTGCAGGAGAATCCTCATTGCCCCTGCACTGAGCGGCCGACAACCGTCACGAAGAAGGAACTCCATGACACTCACATTATGTGAAGCTGCTTGAAATCAGTCGGAACCTCTCGGCAGGCACCCACACTTAACGGGAGACACTATTTTCTAGACAACTTTATGCATTCAGTGTGCGCTCAGAACAGTATCTGTGTTAAAGTACAACAGTTCTCCAGTAAAAGGATTTGGGATGAGAACTGCAGCATCAAACAGCAATTCGATGAAGCTTTGCACAGATGTATTGGGCGGTGTCCCTAGTATGGCCGTACACAGCCTGATTCGGAATCTAACAATTTGAGGTGCGCTCCTCTGCTATGATTCTGTTCGCAAGTAGGACTTTTTGGCTTATTTAGTCATTTCTGAGTCAACGGACTTCGCCGGCCTCATTAGAAAAATCTCTATAGCGCTATCTGTGGGAATACTCGTTTAAGCATCTCTCTGACCCTGCATTGCCAATTTCCCTGCTGTCTCCCCACCCGACGCGTTTTAGTAGTTTCTATGCTCATATGTGACACTAAATGTTACTGGATGCAAGTCTTGGCGTACGGGATATGTGAATCCTGCAGAAGTCGGATCTCCGATCCACTTGGCGTCAATTATAATAACAGATTTAGGTTCCCTATCTGCCCTTTTTTCCGTAAACAAGCAAGTCACGGACCATACGAATATACAAATATAAAAAAAAATTTGCATCACCTCCGTTCCCTGTAGATAAAATTGGAATACAGATCAACATAAATATCATTTCCACCCTTTTTGTTGCTCATGAAAACCACACATTGCATTTTGTACCATCATATAGCGAGACCTTCAGAGACGTGGACCAGGTTGCCGTACACACCGGTACCTCTAATACTCAGTAGCACGTCCACTTGTACTGATGCATGCCTGTATTCGTCGTGGCATACTATCCACAAGTTCATCAAGGCACCGTTGATCCAGATTGTCACACTCCTCAACGACGATTCGGCGTAGATCCCTCAGAGTGCTTGGTGGGTCACGTCGTCCATAAAAAGCCGTTTTCCATCTATCCCAGGCGATAGGATTCATGTCTGGAGAACATGCTGGCCACTCTAGTCGAGCGATATCTTTATCCTGAAGGAAGTCATTCACAAGATGTGCACCATGGGGGCGCGAATTGTCGTCCATGAAGACGAATGCCCCGCCAATATGCTGCCGATATTGTTGCACTATTGGTCGTCGGATGGCATTCAGGTGCCGTACAGCCGGCACGGCGCCTTTCATAACCACCAGTGGCGCACATCGGCCCCACATCATGCCACCCCACATGCTACCCCAAAACAGCAGGGAACCTCCACCTTGCTCCACTGGCTGGACAGAGTGTCTACGGCGTTCAACCTGACTGGCTTGCCTCCAAACAGTTCTCCGACGATTGTCTGGTTGAATGGGAGCGCGACACTCATCGGTGAAGAGAACATGACTCAAATCCTGAGCGGTCCATTCGGCATGTGAATGGGCCCATCTGTACCGCGCTGCATGGTTTCGTGGTTGGAGAGATGGACCTCGCCATGGACGTCTGAAGTGAAGTTGCGCATCATGGAGCCTATTGCGCAGAGTTTGAGTCGTAACAAGACGACCTGTGGCTGCACGAAAAACGTTATTCAATATAGTGGTGTTGTTGACAGGGTTCCTCCGAGCCATAATCCGTAGGTATCGGTCATTCACTGCAGTAGTAGCCCTTGTGCGGCCTGAGCGAGGCAGTTCCTGTCTCTCTGTATCTCGTCCACGTCGAACAACACCGCTTTGGCCCACTCCGAGACTGCTGGACACTTCTCTTGCTGAGAGCCCTTCCTGTCACAAAGTAACAACGCGGATGCGATCGAACCGCCGTATTGACCGTGTAGGCATGGTTGACCTACAGACAACACGAGCCGTGTTCCTTCCTCCTGGTGGACTGACTGGAACTGATCAGCTGTATGGCCCCCTCCGTCTAATAGGCGCTGCTCATGCATGGTTGTTTACATCTTTGGGCGGGTTTAGTGACACTCCTGAACAGTCAAAGGGACTGTGTCTGTGATAAAATATCCACAGTCAACGTCTATCTTCAGGATTTCTGGTAGCCGGGGTGACGCAAAACTTGTTTTTTATGTGTGTAGTTCAAGTATGTCTGTGCATCCTGAAGCTTAGAATACTGTCAAGATATGGCGGTGCAACAACAGTGCCATTACGTGCGTTTCATCAGTACATTTATCTTCATTACCATCATCAAAGTAATTCCTAACTAACAGATTAATGTGTAGAGGGATGATGATAATAAAACAGCCTAGAACGCTGCCGCGTATTTATTCGTTTTAACTTCAGCGCATGAAGCAAACACTATGTTCTTTATATCCTGAGGACTTGACAGTGCTGCCTAGAAAAATATTTTTTTTTCTCTAAACAGCTTCAATAAATTCCACCACTCCACATTGAGGTGCACCTATTGCGATATTCAATAATTATTGTTTATGCTGCATTTCCTGTTCCGAATCATTTTACAGGAGTCCTGTTACGTTTCTACAGGGACATTACTGTTGAGAAAGCTTTTAATTTACATGATATCAAATGACAATGATTTAGATTATCGTTAGGATATTTCTCAAAATACTCTGTTGATGATCTGTTTACAGATCTTGCCACTTCTTCCATCATATCAATTGCTATGATCTAGGATTATTATTCATTATTCTTCAAGTATTGATTCATGTAGATGGGGCCCTGAGTATGTTTGGTCATAAATACGTAATGCGAGAGGTACAAGAAATAACGATAGCATGTGGGGCTCTAGTTAAACTCGAATGCTTTTGATATTGAGTCTGGTCTTTTATGTAGATTGCTGGTGGCGGAGAAACAGTAAATGTATGAGTAAATCATGCATTATGGTTTTTGCATGTCGCGCCACAAGAGTTTCTGGATGCGTAGACGTACCATGTTCACTGAAGTGAAGGTTGATTGTGTTACAGATGATCATGTCACGACTATTTCACCTTCACATCAGCAATTTATTTATTTCTCATTAAAGACACAGCTTTGTACAGAACATTACGACCAACTGCTTAACATCTTGTTTCTCCATCTTTGGAATGAAATCCATCACTGATTCTGCGTATCTCGGATTCTAGAGTTTGTTGGTAGGTTTGTAGAGGTATGCGGCAGAGGTCACATACTCCGGGTAAATTTACGTCAGGCAAATTTGGTCTCGGAGACATCAAAGTGAGTTCAATATCATGTTCCTCAATCCACTGTAGGACGGCTGGCTCCGATACACGGACAACTTGTAACCTCCCCGCAAGAAATTAAAAAGGTCAATGATTATAAAAATGTGCCTAGCGTAACTTCCTTGCAAAATTAAAGAATAATAATGAGTGTAACCTCCTTGCAAAATTAAAGAATAATAATGGCCCAAATGTAAACTCCACACAAAAATTAAGGAATGATGATTGCTCATTAAACCCACAATAATATTAATTAAATAATGAACCATGAACCGTATGTAACATCTCAACACAAATCATTAGACCTGATAAATTTTATAAGGGCAGCTGCGCTGACCTTCGGCCCTGAATTCTGAATAGAAAAACCAAAATTCTTACCTCAGTAAAACTGCATCTATATCTGCTCTTATTTTTCGGCACAGCTCCGTGCAATGCTGGCCTGTATTTGATTTTGATTCTTGGAGGGAATGCACAGGAAATATTATTTAACTTCAAATGAATCTTTTTCTTTAAAAAGTTACTTTATAGAAAAATTATTGTTGGGGCATTTTTTGAACAAATTAATTACAATCAACATACGTTATTAGCTGAGCGCAATGCTGCTTCATTACCTTCTACAATAATACACATCGTCCACCACAATCCTGACCAGATTCGGAAGAACAGCACGCCGTCGACGCATGCCGACGCCCGCTCAGTACAACCGTCCACTCGCTACTACTACTGACGACCGACTACTACTTCTCCCGACTCGCTACACTGTCGTCTCGCGCCGTCAAGCGCAGACTAGAAACGATGAATAACTCTCTGGTCAGAGATTCTGTCATGCCTCGCCATCGCTGGTAATGAATACATACGTCTTTCAAACTATACGGCTAAAAGATGACATCGCAGTCGCGACAGACATCAAGCATGAAGGGATGCAGGTGGTTCAAACCTGTCAGCGTGTCTTCGATTACTAGTAAAGGACAGATGAAAGCACGGGAGAACGCCTCCGGTAGCGTAATACTGCTCCCACCATCCTGTATCCGTGGCTCACTGCACTTTCCGAGCCTGTGCTCCCTCCATGACAGCGTTTGTGGAGATGACCATCGACCTAGTGTAGCAAAAGCGTGATTTGCCCGAAGAGGCGACACGTTTCCATTGATCGACGGTCGAATCACTATGGTCCCGAGCCCAGTGCACTCATAATTGACGATGCAGTTGGGTCAACATGTGAACACATTGGGTTGGTCTACTGCGGAGCTCCACGTTCATCAGTGCACGATGAACGGTGTGCTCCGAATCACCTGTACGTGCACCAGCATTGTCCTCTTTCGGCAGAGATGCCACAGATCACCATTTACCCTATTTTATAGAGCAGACAAGCCTCCGAACCCCGCGTTCTGTGAAGAGTCGTGGGCGTCCAACCATTTAGCACCTAGTGGTAGTTTCACTGTCCTATCTCTTTCCACAGATGCTCACGACAGTAGCACGTGAGCATTTGAGAAGCGTCGCCGCTTTCGGATACTCGTTCACAGGTTCTGCGTAGTAATTATCTGCCCTTTCCGAAATCACTTACCTCGGTATATTTCCACATTTGTAGCCCATATCTTCGCTGGGGTGTTCTCCCGTGCGTGACTGCTTCGCTTACGTACGAGAGTGAGTCAAATGAAAACATTAAGTTTGTAATAACAAATCGAAATTTTGCACGGTTATCCTGTAAATTGGTAAGCGTGCTACAAACAGCGTGCAGAATGGCCTGTAGGTGGCACCATAGTGCAGATGTACACATACCATCGCAGTATCAGTATAAAGATGGCCACCCCACTTGTGACTTGCACCAGGGAAGAACAGCGTTCTGTTATTCGGTTTTTGCGTAGTGAAGGTGTGAAACCTATTGAAATTCATCGACAAATGAAGGTTCAGTACGGTGATGCATGTTTGTCACAGCAGCAAGTCTACGAGTGAAGTAGGAAGTTCGTAAATGGTGTGACTTCAGTGGAATGTGCTCCTCGTCCAGGTCAGGCTCAACGATTTGTGACTCTAGAGAACATTGAAGCAGTTGAAGTCATAGTGAAAGAAAACCGCCTAGTGACACTGAATGACATTGCAGCAAGTTTACAGATTAGTCATGGATCAGCACACCACATTGTGCATGATGTGCTCCAGTTTCACAAAGTGTCTGCAAGGTGGGTGCCACGGCAGCTGACTCCTGAAATGCCGGCCGAAGTGGCCGTGCGGTTAAAGGCGCTGCAGTCTGGAACCGCAAGACCGCTACGGTCGCAGGTTCGAATCCTGCCTCGGGCATGGATGTTTGTGATGTCCTTAGGTTAGTTAGGTTTAACTAGTTCTAAGTTCTAGGGGACTAATGACCTCAGCAGTTGAGTCCCATAGTGCTCAGAGCCATTTTTTTTGAACTCCTGAAATGAGAAAACGACGTGTTGATGCATGTGAAGAACTTCTTCGGCGCTTTTAACGAGAAGGCGATGGCTTCCTTGCAAGAATCGTTACTGGGGTCGAAACCTGGGTTCACTTCCACCAACCGGAAACGAAGAGAGCGAGCAAGGAATGGCGCCATTCCTCATCACCAAAACCAAAGATGTTTCGGACAGAACCATCAGCAGGGAAGGATATGCTGACTCTCTTTTGGGACGAAAAAGGCGCCATTTTGGAGCATTACATGCCTAGAGGGACCACTGTCACCAGTGCATTATACACAGATCTCCTACATAATCATCTGCGGGCTGCAGTCAAATCAAAGCGACGTGGATTGCTGTCAGCAGGGGTCAGGTTTTGCAACATGACAATGCAAGGCCCCACACTGCCCGTACAACAGTTGCAACAATTACAGACCTGCATTTTGAGTGTCTTCCTCATCCACCATACTCACCAGACCTTGACCAAAGTGATTTACATATGTCTGGACCACTGAAAGACGCAATGGGAGAAAAGAATTTCCGTTCTGATGAAGAGGTACGCCACGCGGTCTACCAAAATAATTTTTTTTCTAAAGGAATTTATGCACTTTTTAAGCGCTGGAGGACTTGCATTAAGCGTGGGGGAGATGAAAACTGATACAGCTTTGTACCACTTCTGCACAATAAATAGCATTTTAAAAAATATTTAAGGTTTTCGTTTGACTCACCCTCGTACTTATGTTACCGCGTCACGTGCCCGCATAGTCACCAGGCGGCATCCATCCTCGCGGTGAGTAGTGGTGATAATGTTCTGGCTTATCAGCAAACTGGGTAATTTTATTACATGTTCCATATCAGATGATGATATAAGACTCTTCTTTGGGATTCCTCAGATATTCTCAATATCCCACAAATGTATTTTATTTCAGAGTAATTCTTGTCTTGGATGAGAAGACGTCCGTTATCTGCCTCCGAGGGAATGTTTAGTACAGATTTTACCGTGACCACATATTGCGTCACCTGTGACGCTGTAGTACCTTTTATGAACGATTTGGAGATATCTTTTGTTCAAATTTTATTTATATTATTTCTTTTTTTATCTAAATGTTACTTAGATTGTGGAAAATATTCACAGTTATTTGGCTATGTAATTTATGAATCAAGCTGGTTGTCGAGTTACAGTATTACGTAAGTTATTGGTGCTATAATGGCTTTTCGGTCGATTAGACCTAAAAATAGTCTGAATTAATTTTATTTGCCATTGTGTTATTAGTAAGGTTAGTAATATACTAGAACATTGTTTGTTAAGAGAATAAACATTTTGCTCTTTTTTTACATAATACCATTACTGGGCTCTGTTCGTCATTAAATTCGTTTCGGTAGTACTGATATTTCACCATTTTATTACTATTTTTATCTCATATTAAGTTTTTTGTGCGATGACAAGAAATATGTTACCTGTAATTATGGAATCAGAGCTTACAAATTTTGTCATGACTACATGTTACGTTGTCTGTTACGCCATACGGCTTTTGTGAATACTATGGAGATATTTTCTTAGTTTTTATTTATTGTTATCATAGCCCGGCGATGTACCTGCGAATAACAGCATTGTCATTTGGATTGTCTTCTGTGGCTTCCCCAAACACACTTTCTTGACTGTATTCACAAGCTGCGACATCGTCGAGAAAAAACACAGTGACCCGTATATGTAATAAGTTTCCTTTAATTTACGTCTATGGCCACAATCTTTTTTGTTTAACAGATTACTGGTTTCGGTCTTTAACGACCATCATCAGATCTGTTTCATAAAAACAAAGTCCTAATGTACTACAGCCATAGTGGCATCGTCAAATGTTAAATGCGGAATCTGCACCAGCATCGTCAAATACATATAAATCACATCACATGCATGAGTCATGGCTGCAGCACATTAGGACTTTGTTTTTATGAAACAGATCTGATGATGGTCATTAAAGACCGAAACCGGTAATCTGTTAAACAAAAAAGGTTGTGACCATAGACGTAAATTAAGGGAAACTTAAGACTGTATTTCAGTTACTTACGAAGACGTTATGAACGTATTATAACACAAACTATTGCTAATAGTTATGCGTCATCTGGAAATCACGTTCTATAGGATGATGCGAAACTGGACACAATGTTCGAAAATAGTAACTACCAGTAAATTAAGGATACTTCTTAATGCAACTCAAGGAATTCCAACCATTTATTTCAAAACAGTTAGCTTGAAAATTCAGCACAGTTTTCATAAACCTGGCATTCTCATACTAAAGTTTCTAGAAACGTTATGCAGGCGCAGGGTATGTACTGCGTATTTCGGAGTACGGTGGAACTGGCATGTTACTTTGATTTCAAGCTAATCAAATTTTATTACGGTTTTTTAAGGTAGAGGAAGTATAGCTCATAATATTTTAAGTGCATGCGGAATTGAGCTTCATCCCAAAAGCATTCGTAGTTTAGGCGGATGGAAATTATTATCTGCAGATAAATTGCTTTCCCATTTGCGGTCCGTTCAAAAACCTCAGTTTCAATATTTGTAACTGTTACATCTGATGCCTTTCTTAGTTTAGGAGAAGACTGATATTAAATGTTTCGTGGAAAATGGAAATTTCATAAAACAGATATTAGTAGATGATAATTTCACAGGCTCACGTTTTGATGAATTTAAAGTGCTGTTCTCTGTGTAATACTTGATCCAGGTTCCTAAAGGTACTTAAAATAATTTGCAGTGTCAAACACAATAACGGAATTTCTCAGGAACTTGGGTATTAATTTCTGTTCTAGCCACACGATACCACAACGACAGTAATTCACTCGAGCCGCAGAACTGCTTTACACAGGCACTGGATATCAATTATAATGGCTCAAATAATTCCATCGAAAAATTTACAGCTTTCATCTTTTCGCGGTAATCTCCCGTTTTACTCACTGACTCGAATTTTAAAAGCGCATTTGGAACAAAATTAGATTTTGCGCCTCTCCGGGGGATAATTCACTTCTTTTCAAGAGAGGAATAAATTTATTGCATTCTCCGAAATTATACAATCACGTGATACAATTTTGTTATTGCGTGTTCTATTGTGACATTTGTCCTTTTCAAAGAGGCACTTTTATTCCTTCATTTCATCCATCTGGTTACCAGTTGTGTCCAATGTAAGAACTGTATGTTTCATCTACTGTATATACACTCCAAGAAGGACGAAAAAAGCGACGCAACACGTAGGAATTATACGAATATGATGGAAGTCGGTAGATGCGATGTACAAACACATACAAACAAAAGGGTTCAGTTTCAGAAAAATCTGATGATTTATTCACGAGAAAACGTTTCACAAATTGCACAAGTCAATAACACGTTGGTCCTTATGCAAGCCGTTATTCGACTTGGCAGTGATTGACAGTTGTCATGTTAGATCGTCAAAATCCCGATATGGTGGAAGAGCCTGCCCATAATGCTCCAAACGTTATCGGTTGACGAGAGATCCGGCGACTATGTGCGCCAAGACAGAGATTGGAAAGCGCGAAGGACAGGCAGTAGAAACCATTATGTGCGAGTGGCCATTATCTTGCTGAAAAGTAAGCCCAAGATGGCGTAAAGTATTGTCCACATATCACTGTGCTGTTAGGGCGCTGCGGGTGACAACCAAAGGGTTCCTGCTGTGAAAATAAAAGGCACGCCAGACCATCACTCATGGTTGTCGGATCGTATGGCAGGCGACAGACAGGTTGGTAACCACCGCAGTCCTGGCCGTCTCCATACGTGTCTTCAGGCTACTCTATGGCTGTAGTAGAAATGTATCTACACTACTGCCCATTAAAATTGCTACACCACGAAGATGACGTGCTACGGACGCGAAATTTAACCGACACAAAGAAGATGCTGTGATATGCAAATGATTAGCATTTCAGAGCATTCACACAAGGTTTGGCCGGTGGCGACACCTACAACGTGCTGACATGAGGAAAGATTCCAACCGATTTCTCCTACACAAACAGCAGTTGACCGGCGTTGCCTGGTGAAACGTTGATGTGGTGCCTCGTGTAAGGAGGAGAAATGCGTACCATCACGTTTCCGACTTTGATAAAGGTCGGATTGTAGTCTATCGCGATTGCGGTTTATCGTATCGCGACATTGCTGCTCGCGTTGGTCGAGATCCAATGACTGTTAGCAGAATATGGAATCGGTGGGTTCAGGAGGAAAATACGGAACGCCGTGCTGGATTCCAACGGCCTCGTATCACTAGCAGTCGAGATGACAGGCATCTTACCCGCATGGCTGTAACGGATCGTGCAACCACGTCTCGATCCCTGAGTCAACAGATGGGGACGTTTGCAAGACAACAACCATCTGCACGGCAGCAATCATTTGCTGAGTACCGGCTTGGCGACCCCGGGGTCCTGAGCTGGGGACTGGTCAGCGCCGCCAGTCTCCTGTCACCGTAACCCCCGGACATGCTTCAGCGATCATCGCATGGCGCGGCGGTGGAATGTTGTGTGCTGAGGGGAATGGTAATCTTGGCTGGACCGCCTGGATTGCGAGGAAGGTAAACCTCTATAAAAACCCCTCAATCTTACGGTGTGCTGCACGCCTATAAGATGCATGGCTGTTGGGGTGGAACAGTCGCAAGCGGGCAACCTCTGGGGCACCTGCCGCACCCCAGTTGTATGAGGCTTACTCAGGCACGCGGGGCTCTGTCTGAGCGGACCTTTAGTTCCCTAGCTGCTCGTGGGACCACAATGGACCCTTCAACCTCTACGTTTCCCCCTACCAGTGGATTGGGTGGGCCACTGGTAAGAAAACACACCCCATCGAAAAAGCAACTTCGTGCTGCGAGTCCTCCAGCGCCTGGTGTTACTAGAGATTTATCAGACTGTCGTAACAGAGTCCATGCTGATAACCAGAATGTGTTTTTGATTGTCAAACGGAAGGAAGATAGCTTTGAGAGAGTTTCTCCCTTTTACATCCACAAGGGTCTTGAGGGAATTGCAGGAACACTGAAATCTGTGAAGCGACTGCGCAATGGGACTCTGTTAGTTGAAACTTCTAGTTCCCGTCAAGTCACTTCTCTTTGGAAAGCAACCTGCCTCGGAGAGTACGCTATCGAGACCGAACTCCACTCCACTTTGAACTATAGTAAGGGTGTTGTGACATGTAGGGACTTGGTGGATATCCCCAAGGACGAGTTGAAATCTGAGTGGGCTGATGAAGGTATTGTCAACGTGCAGCATATTATGAAACCAGTCGATGGGGACCTAGTCAAATCCGACTCGTTTATTCCCACGTTCAATTGCCCGAGACTCCCAGAGCATGTTAAAGCGGGTTTCTTACGTTTGCCAGTATGGCCATATTTCCCCAACCCAATGCGCTGTTTTAAATGTCAGCGCTTTGGGCATACTACGTTGGGGTGCAATGGGATAGCCACTTGTGGTAAATGTGGTCAGCCTGCCCATGAAGTAGCCAGTTGTTCATCGCCTGTGAAGTGCGTGAATTGCTCTGGGAGTCACCCTGTCTGGAGCCGGGTCTGCCCCATCTATCTCGAGGAACGTAAGATACAGGAGATCAAAACATCTAAGCGCATCCCCAATGGTGAGGCCAAGAAGCTCTTTAAGGCCATGCAGCCTCCTGTGTTTACAACATATTTCGCTTCCACTCTGCAGAAACCGGTGCAGTTGGCCACTGTTGCTACACAAACGGATGTTGCTAGTGTCAGCACTAATACCTGAGTTGGCCAGTGCACTTGTGCTGCTGCGGTTGTTTTGCAACCTGCAGCTCTCCCTGCAACGTCGGACAAGGCCGTGGTTGCTGACATGGGGGTACTTCCTGCCCCTCCCAATATGGCACCATCTGCCCAGGCGAGTAAAACTCCAACTGTAGACAAGGTTCTGCATTCTAAGCCCCCCAAGACGAAGACGCCGAAGGTGAAGGTTTTGCCACCTGAGGAGACTAGTCAGGGTCAGTCCGATGACGATGCCATCGTACTGTCTGACATCTCCCGTGGGTCGCCATCGGAGCTGATGGACATTGATGTCGACCGGGGGCGATATCCTCGCCCCAGGAATAAATCTCCGGCCAGTACGGGCTCTCCTCCAAAGCACAGAGGCAGGGTGAAAATTCAGCCACCCTGATCACTGGCTCCCATATTACAGTGGAACCTGAATGGGTTCAGGAAGCATGTGGCCGAATTACAACTCCTTGTACGAGAGCGCCCCTTGTGCTTATGTCTCCAAGAGACACATTTTCGGGCCACTGATGCTCCTTCTTTACGGGGCTATACCGTGTATCGAAAAGATGATCTGATGGGGGAAAGGGCAAAGGGTGGTGTTGCGGTTTTTGTCCGTGACATGCACCCCTCATCTGAGCTCCCTCTCGCTACGGACTTGCAAGCAGTTGCATTTGACCTTCTTGTGGGGCGGAGGCTCACAACCTGTTCCGTTTACTTACCGCCTCAGGATGCAATAGACTCTGAGGCTCTAACAGACCTTATTAGCCAACTCCCCCGCCCATTTCTCCTTCTGGGGGACTTCAATGCTCATAATGTCTTATGTGGCTCTACGACTACTTGCCCCAGGGGTCGCATTCTGGAAAGCCTCATGGCGTCCGAAGAACTGTGCATCCTCAACTCCGGTGCTCCCACTCATTTCCGTACTGCTTCTGGGTCGTCGTCAGCTATTGACCTTTCCTTTTGCTCTCCAGCACTCGCGGATTCTGCTCTGTGGGAGGATGCCGCTAACCACCATTCTAGTGACCACTTCCCCCTTTTGATTCGCCTCCTTGATGAGACTGTGACATTACCAGGGCCGCCCAGGTGGCTCCTCTGCAGAGCTGACTGGACACTTTTCAGCCATCTGGCTGTTTTGGAACACCGTGCCAGCGTCCACGAATGGGTCGACCATGCTACAGCCGTGATCTCCCATGCAGCTGAATTGTCGATCCCACGGTCCTCAAGTCATCCCAAGAGGCGTCCTGTCCCTTGGTGGACCACTGAGTGCCGCTCAGCCATCCGAGCCCGCCGTGCAGCTCTGCGCCGCTTCAAGTGCTGTCCCTCAGCTGACAATGTTGCGGCCTTTCGGGTGGCAAGGGCCAAGGCGCGGCGAGTGATTAAAGAGAGCAAACGACGGTCACGGCAATCGTTCTTGAACTCCATCTCCCGCTCCACTAGTTCAACGAAAGTATGGGAACCCATTAGGAGGATTTCCGGGAAACGCAGCCAACTACCTGTCACGGCATTGCTGTATCAGGATTGTCTACTCACAGCGCCCAGACACTGGCCATGCATTTTGCCGAATCTACTGCCACTATTAACTGTGATCCAGATTTCTGCCGCTACCGCACTGCCATCGAGAGGGATCACTTGGACTTCCGGTCTCCAAATTCTGAACCCTACAACTGCCCCTTCACAATGTGGGAACTGGATTCGGCGCTGTCTGTGGCTCATGATACTCCGCCAGGTGATGATCAAATCCTGTACAGCATGCTGCAGCACTTGTTGCTGCCATCCAAGGAAGTTCTCCTGAATTGTTTTAATATGATATGGTCATCCGGCCTCGTGGAGGGAGGCGATTTTGATTCCCCTCCTCAAACCGGGGAAGGACCGAATGCATCCCAGTAGTTATCGTAGTATTGCTTTGACGAGCTGTGTCGGGAAGCCATTGGAACGCATGGTCAACCGTCGCCTGGTTTGGCTGCTCGAGACCAGGCAGCTCCTTAGCCACTCTCAGTGTGGCTTTCGGAAATGTCGTTCAACTATAGACAACTTGACCCTGCTTGAGGCGGCCATCCAGCAGGCCTTCCTACGTAACCAGCATTGTCTAGGTGTATTCTTTGACATTAAAAAGGCGTATGACACTACTTGGCGCCGCCTTATCCTCAATCAACTGCATCAGTGGGGCTTTCGTGGCCATCTCCCCATCTTCATTCGGTCCTTTCTATCCCGCCGCCTCTTTCGTTATCGGGTTGGTAATGTGCTATCTGATTTGTACGTGCAGGCGAATGGTGTTCCTCAGGGAAGCGTTTTAAGTGTCACTCTCTTTGCCATCGCCATTAACAGTATCACGTCCACTATCCGGAGTCCTGCCCAGTGCTCCTTGTTTGTGAACGATTTTGCTGTTTTCTGTTCTTCCTCCAGTCTTGTCACTGCTAGTCGGCAGCTGCAGCTTACGATAAAGCGATTAGAGGCATGGACTGCGAAGACGGGTTTTACCTTTTCTGCAGACAAATGTGTGTGTGTTCATTTTAATCGTTCTCGACGTGCTTTTACCTCCCCTGAATTACGTCTGAGGGACACCATTCTTCCTTTTAGAGACACTGTGAGGTTCCTGGGCCTCTCTTTTGATTCCAAGTTGTCGTGGTTGCCGCGCTTTAAAGACTTCAAGGTGCGTCCCTGAAGGCGCTGAATATTTTGAAGTGTCTGAGCCATCGGTCCTGGGGAGCAGATCGGGGGCGTCTGCTGCAGTTTTATAGGGCTTTCGTCCGATCGCGTCTTGACTATGGATGTACCGTGTATGGGTCAGCGAGGCCTTCGTATCTGAAGATTCTTGACGCAGTACACCATGAGGGTATCAGGCTGGCCACTGGTGCCTTCCGTACCAGTCCCATCCCCAGCCTGTGTGCTGAGGCAGGGGAACCGCCGCTCGCCATCCGGCGGAAACTCCTCATGGTGCGACGGGTGTGTCAATTCCTTGCCTGTCCTACCTCCCCTGCGTACCCCACTGTTGCCCGACCGCCTATGGAACTTCTCTTTTCCAGTCGTCCAAGGGCAACTAGACCATTTGGGATTCGTGCCAAGCCTTTGCTTGAGTCCCTTGGTGTGGAGCGTGTGGCACCCCAACTCCAGGGTTTTACCCGCCTGCCTCCCTGGTTGCTCCAGAGGCCCAGCGTCCTTTTAGACTTGTCAGAGTACCGGAGGAGCTGCACTCCTGCGTTTGTTTTTACCTCCTTATTTTACGCTATTTTAAACCGGCGTCCCGACCATGTACCAGTATTTACGGATGGCTCTAGGGGGACTATTTTGGTTGTGCTGTTGTTTTCCCTGATCGAGTCGTCAAGTTACGGCTCCCTGCGGCGTGTACCATCTTTGATGCCGAATTGTTTGCGATCTTGCGGGCATTGGAGCAGATGAGATGTGTTCCCAGTCTTAAGTTTCTCATCTGTTCTGACTCCCTGAGTGCCCTTCAGACGATGCAACACTTGTACCCAGCGGATACGGTTGTCCAGAACATCCATGATGCCCTACTCCACCTGCAACGGCAGGGGAAGGAGGTTTCCTACTGCTGGGTGCCGGGGCACGTGGGTATGAGGGGAAACGAACTGGCGGATGTGGCTGCCAAAGATGCATGTTCCCTCCCTCACGTTGTTAGATGTGCCGTCCCCCTCCATGCTGTTACCTCCCTCCTGCGTTTTCGTGTTATGCGTCAATGGGAAGAGGAGTGGCTGGCAGTCGGTGACAATAAGCTGCGTCTGCTCAAGGCCACCACGCGGACATGGCGTACGTCCTACCAGTCATGCAGGCAGGATGAGGTTCTCCTCACTCGCCTCCTCATCGGGCACAGTCCCTTAACGCATGGTTTTTTACTCCGGCGGGAGGACCCCCCAATCTGCAGTGCTTGTGGCGTCCAGATTACTGTCCGCCACATTTTACTTGACTGTCCTTTATTCTCTGACCAGAGGGTGGTGGTTTCCTTGCCACCGGATTTGCCCTCAATTTTGCAAGACGACGCAACGACTGTGGTTAAGGTCTTACGGTTTTGTGTCCTGTCCAATTTGTTGCCTCGGATTTTAGGGAGAGGATTTTAATGTGCTGCTGGGTGACTGGCTCACCCAGGCTTTAGGTAAGAGGTCCGCCAGTCACGATTACCTACTTGTTTCACTTCGATTACTGTTCTCTTTTCCTTGTGTTTCCTTTTTTAGTGCGTTTCTTTTCCTCTTGTTTTGCCTCTGCATAAGAGGATTTGGAACTGCGTCAGGCCTGTGTCTTTTAGCCGTTCTCCTTGTTCGCTGTCCGTCTTCGTCCCTTCACCGCATGTGTTCCTGTTTGTATGCGTTTGCGCACTGATGACCACGCTGTTTAGCGCCAGAAAACCTCAAACCACACGCACACACACGAACAGTTCGAGCAGCAGCATGGACTTTCAGCTCGGAGACCATGGCTGCGGTTACCCTTGACGCTGCATCACAGACAGGAGCGCATGCGATAGTGTACTCAACGACGAACCTGGGTGCACGAATGGCAAAACGTTAATTTTTCGGATGAATCCAGGTTCTATTTGCAGCATCATGATTGTCGCATCCGTGTTTGGCGACATTGTGGTGAACGCACATTGGAAGAGTGTATTCGTCATCGCCATACAGGTGTATCACCCGGCGTGATGGTATGCGGTGCAATTGGGTACACGCCTCGGTCACCTCTTGATCGCATTGACGGCCCTTTGAACAGTGGACGTTACATTTCAGCTGTGTTACGACCCGTGGCACTATCCTTCATTCGATTCCTGCGGAACCCCACTTTTCAGCAGGAAAATGCACGACCGCATGTTGCAGCTCCTGTACGGACCTTTCTGGATACAGAAAATGTTCGACTGCTGCCCTAACCAGCATAATCTGTCACCAATTGAAAACGTCTGGTCAATGGTGGCCAAGCAACTAGCTCGTAACAATACGCCAGTCACTACTCTTGATGAACTGTGGTATCGTGTTGAAGCTGCATGGGCAGCTGTACATGTACACGCCATCCAACCTCTGTTTGACTCAACGCCCAGGCGTGTCAAAGCCGTTATTACGGCCAGAGGTGGTTGTTCTGGGTACAGATTTCTCAGGATCTATACACTCAAATTGCATGAAAATGTAATCAGATGTCAGTTCTAGTATAATACACTCCTGGAAATTGAAATAAGAACACCGTGAATTCATTGTCCCAGGAAGGGGAAACTTTATTGACACATTCCTGGGGTCAGATACATCACATGAGCACACTGACAGAACCACAGGCACATAGACACAGGCAACAGAGCATGCACAATGTCGGCACTAGTACAGTGTATATCCACCTTTCGCAGCAATGCAGGCTGCTATTCTCCCATGGAGACGATCGTAGAGATGCTGGATGTAGTCCTGTGGAACGGCTTGCCATGCCATTTCCACCTGGCGCCTCAGTTGGACCAGCGTTCGTGCTGGACGTGCAGACCGCGTGAGACGACGCTTCATCCAGTCCCAAACATGCTCAATGGGGGACAGATCCGGAGATCTTGCTGGCCAGGGTAGTTGACTTACACCTTCTAGAGCACGTTGGGTGGCACGGGATACATGCGGACGTGCATTGTCCTGTTGGAACAGCAAGTTCCCTTGCCGGTCTAGGAATGGTAGAACGATGGGTTCGATGACGGTTTGGATGTACCGTGCACTATTCAGTGTCCCCTCGACGATCACCAGTGGTGTACGGCCAGTGTAGGAGATCGCTCCCCACACCATGATGCCGGGTGTTGGCCCTGTGTGCCTCGGTCGTATGCAGTCCTGATTGTGGCGCTCACCTGCACGGCGCCAAACACGCATACGACCATCATTGGCACCAAGGCAGAAGCGACTCTCATCGCTCAAGACGACACGTCTCCATTCGTCCCTCCATTCACGCCTGTCGCGACACCACTGGAGGCGGGCTGCACGATGTTGGGGCGTGAGCGGAAGACGGCCTAACGGTGTGCGGGACCGTAGCCCAGCTTCATGGAGACGGTTGCGAATGGTCCTCGCCGATACCCCAGGAGCAACAGTGTCCCTAATTTGCTGGGAAGTGGCGGTGCGGTCCCCTACGGCACTGCGTAGGATCCTACGGTCTTGGCGTGCATCCGTGCGTCGCTGCGGTCCGGTCCCAGGTCGACGGGCACGTGCACCTTCCGCCGACCACTGGCGACAACATCGATGTACTGTGGAGACCTCACGCCCCACGTGTTGAGCAATTCGGCGGTACGTCCACCCGGCCTCCCGCATGCCCACTATACGCCCTCGCTCAAAGTCCGTCAACTGCACATACGGTTCACGTCCACGCTGTCGCGGCATGCTACCAGTGTTAAAGACTGCGATGGAGCTCCGTATGCCACGGCAAACTGGCTGACACTGACGGCGGCGGTGCACAAATGCTGCGCAGCTAGCGCCATTCGACGGCCAACACCGCGGTTCCTGGTGTGTCCGCTGTGCCGTGCGTGTGATCATTGCTTGTACAGCCCTCTCGCAGTGTCCGGAGCAAGTATGGTGGGTTTGACACACCGGTGTCAATGTGTTCTTTTTTCCATTTCCAGGAGTGTATATTTGTCCAATGAATACCCGTTTATCATCTTCATTTCTTCTTGCTGTAGCAATTTTAATGGCCAGTAGTGTATAACTAAGCGTACAATGTTGCACAAGGTGTGCCAGCAAAGGAGGAACTGCGTTTTTGTGGTAAGGGTAGTGCCGCCGGGACGGGACTTAGTTTCTCGTGGCACTTAGCTGCGCAGTGTACATGCAGGATTGCACAACATAGACAATGTGTTAGTGCCTTGTACGATTCTACAGTAGTTTCCAATCCTGTTTCGTTGTTCAGTTTCAGCTATTATTCAGAGTTCCTCGTCCATTTCCCACCGAGTTCCCGTATCTGAAAATATTCGAGCTTGTACTCTAAGACACTAGGTCTACGAGTTGGACGAGCACTTCACAAGTGGAGACAGCGTCAGCTCCCATCCTGATGCGCTCACGGGACACTACAATATGACTCGACAAGCAGGCGTGCTGGCCTAGCATTTACTTATCATCTGCGGCACCCTTACAGTACAGTGGTATGTATGTTGTTTACGTTGTACGGCCAGTTTTGTTGCCCTTCATGGTGACCACACCTATGCTTACATTTCAGGAAAATAATGCCGCCTACACACGACGAGAGTTTCAACTGCTTTACTCGTGCTTTCCCAGCCCCACCTTACGAAATGTATATGCAGTTATGAATACGAACTACCATTTAGTTGCATATTGGAATGAGGACAATGAAAATTTGTGCCTGATCAGGACTCAAACCCGGATTTTCTGCTTTATTCGACCAGCCGCCTTAACCGCTTTGGCTGTCTCTGCACGAATCACATGCATGTATGTCCGAAGGAACATTGCATCATCCTTCCCAATAACACATGCACTGTCATTTCATATTTATTCGCCAATATCAGGCCCTCGACTCTCAATAAGTATGTCCTTCTGGGAAGGGAATATGAGTATTGTACGGCCGGCCGGAGTGGCCGAGCGGTTCTAGGCGCTAGAGTCTGGAACCGCACGACCACTACGGTCGCAGGTTCGAACCCTGCCTCGGGCATGGATGCGTGTGATGTCTTTAGGTTAGTTAGGTTTAAGTAGTTCTAAGTTCTAGTGGACTGATGACCTCAGATGTTAAGTCCCATAGTGCTCAGAGCCATATGCGTATTGTACGAGATTAGGTTGTGACACATGGACGACGGCAAGTTTGGGTCTGGCCGTGATTCGTGCACGGATAGCCGAAGCGGTTGAGGCGACAGCAGACGTAAATCGGGATATCCAGATCCCAGTCCCAGTGTAGCACAAATTTTTAGATTCGTCATTCAAATACAGGGTGGCCCATTCATAGTGACCGGGCCAAATATCTCACGAAGTAAGCGTCAAACGAAAGAACTAGAAAGAACGAAACTCGTCTAGCTTGAAGGAGAGAACCAGATGGCGCTATGGTTGAGGCGCCAGATGGCGCTGCCATAGGTCAAACGGATATCGACAGCGTTTTTTTTTAAAAATAGGAACCCATATTTTTTATTACATATTCGTGTAGTACGCAAATGAATATGAATGTTTTAGTAGGACCACTTTTTTCGCTTTGTGATAGATGCCGCTGTAATAGTGCGCCGACTGTGACACCACGTTCAAACTTATTCAAATCTTGATAACTTGCCATTGTAGCAGCCGTAACCGATCTAACTACTGCGCCAGACACTTTGTTGTCAAATACAAACGTTGCCGACCTCAGTGCTGTATTCTGCGTGTTCACGTATTTCTGTATTTGAATAAGTATGCCTACACCAGTTTCTTTGGCGCCTCAGTGTAGGTATTGATATATTCTTTTAATTTTCAGTGGAGCAACTATTATGAATTTTGCTTCGTTCGTTAAAAACCAGTTGTGTCAATAATAGTTCCATCAGTGATGTCGGTGATAATAATCTCTGTAGTTCCCTGTGTACCTGCTATGCGTAAGGGGGAGAGCGCTTTAAGCATAACGCTACGTTTGAGAGGTGGATGGCGAATTATTGTCCCACGTGATAACAACGAGGCCAGTCTCTGTTGTGCCGTCGGTTGTGGTAGGCACAACTGGCAGAACGTTTCGAAGAAACCCATTGATCGTTGGAAGCGTCAAGGAGGACAATTCAGAGTTTAAAAAGTAAAGTTTACATATATTATACTAAGCGCAAGTGAAACCAAAAAGGCAATCCGAATGGTACAATTCGGAAGTGAAACATGGACGATAAACAGATTAGACAAGAAGAGAATAGAAGCTTTAGAAATGTGGTGCTACAGCAGAATTCTGAAGATTAGATGGGTAGATCACGTAACTAATGAGGAAGTACTGAATAAAATTTGGTATAAGAGGAATTTGTGGCACAACTTGACTTAAAGAAGCGATCGGTTGATAGGATACATTCTGAGGCACCAAGGGATCTCCAATTTGATATTGGAGGGATGCGTGGAGGGCAAAATGTTAGAGTGTGACCAAGATATGAATACACTAAGCAGATAAGAAGGATACATATAACAGTAGCTACACTCCTGGAAATGGAAAAAAGAACACATTGACACCGGTGTGTCAGACCCACCATACTTGCTCCGGACACTGCGAGAGGGCTGTACAAGCAATGATCACACGCACGGCACAGCGGACACACCAGGAACCGCGGTGTTGGCCGTCGAATGGCGCTAGCTGCGCAGCATTTGTGCACCGCCGCCGTCAGTGTCAGCCAGTTTGCCGTGGCATACGGAGCTCCATCGCAGTCTTTAACACTGGTAGCATGCCGCGACAGCGTGGACGTGAACCGTATGTGCAGTTGACGGACTTTGAGCGAGGGCGTATAGTGGGCATGCGGGAGGCCGGGTGGACATACCGCCGAATTGCTCAACACGTGGGGCGTGAGGTCTCCACAGTACATCGATGTTGTCGCCAGTGGTCGGCGGAAGGTGCACGTGCCCGTCGACCTGGGACCGGACCGCAGCGACGCACGGATGCACGCCAAGACCGTAGGTTCCTACGCAGTGCCGTAGGGGACCGCACCGCCACTTCCCAGCCAATTAGGGACACTGTTGCTCCTGGGGTATCGGCGAGGACCATTCGCAACCGTCTCCATGAAGCTGGGCTACGGTCCCGCACACCGTTAGGCCGTCTTCCGCTCACGCCCCAACATCGTGCAGCCCGCCTCCAGTGGTGTCGCGACAGGCGTGAATGGAGGGACGAATGGAGACGTGTCGTCTTCAGCGATGAGAGTCGCTTCTGCCTTGGTGCCAATGATGGTCGTATGCGTGTTTGGCGCCGTGCAGGTGAGCGCCACAATCAGGACTGCATACGACCGAGGCACACAGGGCCAACACCCGCCATCATGGTGTGGGGAGCGATCTCCTACACTGGCCGTACACCACTGGTGATCGTCGAGGGGACACTGAATAGTGCACGGTACATCCAAACCGTCATCGAACCCATCGTTCTACCATTCCTAGACCGGCAAGGGAACTTGCTGTTCCAACAGGACAATGCACGTCCGCATGTATCCCGTGCCACCCAACGTGCTCTAGAAGGTGTAAGTCAACTACCCTGGCCAGCAAGATCTCCGGATCTGTCCCCCATTGAGCATGTTTGGGACTGGATGAAGCGTCGTCTCACGCGGTCTGCACGTCCAGCACGAACGCTGGTCCAACTGAGGCGCCAGGTGGAAATGGCATGGCAAGCCGTTCCACAGGACTACATCCAGCATCTCTACGATCGTCTCCATGGGAGAATAGCAGCCTGCATTGCTGCGAAAGGTGGATATACACTGTACTAGTGCCGACATTGTGCATGCTCTGTTGCCTGTGTCTATGTGCCTGTGGTTCTGTCAGTGTGATCATGTGATGTATCTGACCCCAGGAATGTGTCAATAAAGTTTCCCCTTCCTGGGACAATGAATTCACGGTGTTCTTATTTCAATTTCCAGGAGTGTAGTTGTCAGAACCGTGATCGTGTTCGGTACTAGTAGTGGTGGAACTTTTAGTAGTTTTGGTCATACGAAGGCCGCTATCACAAGGATATTGAACATAACTTCAGATTACAAATGAAAAGAACAGAATTATAGTAATTCACATTTACAGCCATTTACATACTCACAGGTCTAGCAACACAGTGAGGTGGCAGGTAGTCGGCCGTGGTCTTTTAGTACGAAATATCTTGACATTTGCCTGAAGAATTTAGGGAAACCATAGAACACCCGCATCAAGATGGCCAGATGAAGACTGGCGTCTTTTAAGACAGTGATACCTCATCCCGTCCTCCCTTCCTGTACAAAACTAGGTTACAAAGGAGGTAATTAATAATGCAAGTGGCTAGTGCTACACTGTTCGTTCACGTCTTACCCTAGACACAGCATGCACTAATCAAACGTTGTTTCATAATGCAACAACACACACACTGCTGACATAATATCCACAGCGACGATGTCTGGCTTTTATTTTGTACGCCGCAACTTCCTATTTGTCAGCGTGAGAAACTGAGTTAGCATCCGACGGTAATGAATGAGGATGTTGAGCTCAGAAGGAGGGTAAGATGTATAAAACATTGCACAGCATTGCGGGTACGTTTATCCAGAAAAGAAGAAGAAGAAGGGAAGACCACAGTGTGGAAGCATTATGTGAACTGGTTCACTTTTTATTGTCGCTGTCATTACTTATATGAGTCATATTTTTTTGCCAAACTTCCACACTGCGTTATCCAAATAATCCTCAATGTACATAATGTATTGCTTGACAGGTACTTTTTAATTGCCTCTTTAAAGCATTTTGTTTCAGTAAACTCTTTAATATCATTGAGTAATTTATTGCACAGGTCTAATCCTTGGCAGAAAGTCCTGTTTTGAGTTTTATGTTTATTCTTTGTCGGTAAATGCAAGTTCTGTTTAGATCTTGTTCCATGGAGAGAACTGTTTGTGGAGTAAATACCAATATTATTTTTCATGCATACAACTGGTTAGGAATTATACCCACACGCTGCAATTACCATCTCATGTTTTGAACAGATCTTTAGAATGGGCTCAGCTACTTTCACTTATTATTGACTTTTCTCTGTAGTTTGAAATCTGTGTTGATATTTTGTGCATTTGTTCCCCAGAAAATAATTCCATATCTAAGAAGAGAATGTATTTATAAATAGAATGTCACACACTGGTGACAAGACTCCAAGGGCATAACACGCCAATGACATTCTGTTTGCAGGTATCTTTGTGCGCTCACAGCACTCCTGCTGGGAATGAATATTCATTCCTGGAATTTTTGTGTGTTCTAGCAATCTATAAGGATGTCACTTAAATTCAATTGGTCGGTGTGATTTTGTCTGTTCAACCATAAATTATTGCATTTTCTTTCATAATGTGAAACGCCACTTTATTGCGTATTAACCAACTGTAAACTTCCTTGAGGGATTCATTTGTTTCTCTACAAGAAGTTCTTTAGTTTTCTTTCTGTTATGCTATTGCCGCCGTCAGCAAACAGACTATTTTCACCATGACCAACACAACTGGGAAAGTCATTGGTGAAAATGAGGACCACTGTTAGCCCTACTATGCTACACTGCATAAGTCCTCTATTAATGTATTTTGGTTGTGATGTGTATTTTACTACAAGTGTAGAGTTGTTTGATGTATGTGTTATGTATGCCTTGTCTACTACGACCTATCGGGACCTGTAATCAGCTACACCTCTTATCCGTAATGCTTCTAGCTTATTTTGTGGAATATTATGGTCAAAAGTATCAGAACACCTCTTATTCCCAATGCTTCTAGCTTTTTTTGTGGAATATTATGAACACCAGTATCAGAATCCTTATAAAGGTCTAAAAATATGCCAGCGACACACTCACGTTTGATAAGAGCATAAAGTAACACTTTTGTGAATTCTACTGTGGCTCAATCTGTACTTCTACCATTTCAGGAAACCAAACTGAGATTCATTTAAAATGTTGCATTTAAGAAAGTAACCCATTAACCTATATTTCAAAACTGATTATATTATTCTAGAGAGTGGAGACAATAGGCAAATGGGCCAATAGCAAACAACCACGTGAATACATATATTGAAAATAATTTGAAGCTCGCTTCGTCATGTCATTCGACAGATTTTGATTGAAATTACAAAGGCATCAATATGAATGATTACAACACTTTAAGATACTTGAAACTTCCTGGCAGATTAAAGCTGTGTGCCGCATCTGGTCTCGAGCGCGGGACCTTTGGCTTTCGCGGGCAAGTGCTCTAACATCTGAGCTACAGAAGCACGACCACCCACCCGTTCTCACAGCTTTAATGCCACCAGTACCTCGTCTCCTACCTTCCAAACTTCACAGAAAGGCAAAGGTCCCGAGTTCGAGTCACTGTCCGGCACACAGTCTTAATCTTTCAGGAAGTTTCATATCACCGCACACCACTGAAGAGTGGGAATTTCATTCTTAGATGCTTGTTACTCGCCACAAACATTGTTCCCGCATTGTCGAAGAACATTGAAATGTTTTTCAGGCCACGAAACCGCTTAGAGCATCTTTCTTTTACAAGTGTGACACTGAGGAGATGCCCGCTAGAAGATCGGTCTGCGAGGGCCTCAGCAGAGGACTGGCCGGTGCCCGGTGAGACCACAACGAGTCGACCAGCTTCTGGAGGAGAAACGGTGACAGGTATACTACTTATTTTTTAAATGGCTCTGAGCACTATGCGACTTAACTTCTCAGGTCATTAGTCGCCTAGAACTTAGAACTAATTAAACCTAAGTAACCTAAGGGCATCACACACATCCATGCCCGAGGCAGGATTCGAACCTGCGACCGTAGCGGTCGCTCGGTTCCAGACTGTAGCGCCTAGAACCGCACGGCCACTCCAGCCGGCTTCATTTTCAGGAGTTAATTTCAGGTGTTCATCCAAAGAAACGCGTTAAATTTCAAATAGGTACCCCACTCACACAGGTAAACTTGGTGATGACTTCAATCCACCCTCGATATGCTGGCGAAAATACATGTAATTAAAGTCGAAGGTACACATGAAACGTCATCCAAAATCGTACTGCTTTCTCATAAAATTGTTGTGAACAAATAGTTCTGCAGCCCATTCTAAATGAATATGACTGTGAAAATATCTTGACTTCTCAGAAACATATAATCCTGAGCAGATTGGGACCATTGTGACTGATGCAACATTTAGAGATCTACAGAGTGCATTATCAGCTTTGTAACTGAGTGCAGAGAAGATAGACTTGAAAATTAATTGAGGAAAATCCAAGTATATGTATAATAGTACAAGTCAACGCTTACAGCGCACAGTAACCCTTGATGAAATTACTTTTCAGCGAGTGGAATGTTTCATTTGCCTGGGCGCAAAAATAGAAGCAAATAGCAGCAATTCGACTGAAGTTATGTCACGCATAAGTGCCTCGGAGCGATGTTGTTTTGGAATTCTGCGACATTTTAAATCGAATCTTCTATCACGAGAAACTAACTGCTTGTTCTATAAAACACTCATAAGCCCGATAAATACACTGCTGGCCACCGTAAATGCAACACCAAGAAAGACAAGACGTAGCACAACAAAATTTATTTTGTAGATAACATGTTGACCAAGTATCAAATGATTACGTTTACAGACGTCTGTGACATGTGGTTCCTGCCAGAATCAGTAGCCAGAGTAGCCGCCATTGTTGGAGATCACCGCTGCCACACGTCTCGGCATTGAGTCAAAGAGACGTTGGATGTGTTCCTGGGGTACAGCAGCCAAAGCAGCTTCCACACGTTGCCAAAGATCATCCGGTGTGGCAGCTGGGGATGTAATCTGGGTCACTCGTTGAGCAACCATGGACCACATGTTTTCTATCGGCGAAAGATCCGGAGAGCGAGCCGGCCAGGGAAGCAGTTCAATCTGGTTATTGACGAAGAACCTTTGGACAATGCGTGCCACGTGTGGTCGCGCATTATCCTGTTGAAATATGGCTGTGGCCGAGCCCTGAAGGTAAGGAAGGACAACTGGCTCCAGCACCTCGGATATGTAGCGCCGGCTATTTAAAGTACCGGCAATGCGTACTAGAGGCGTGCGAGAGTAATATCCAATACCGCCCCATACCATAATACCCGGTGCAAGACCAGTGTGGCGGTGCATAATGCAGCCGTCCAGCATCCTCTCTCCACGGTGTCTCCACACTCGAATCCGACCATCGTGGTGCTGCAGACAGAAGCGTGCCTCGTCAGTAAAGACAACGTCATTCCATTCTGCCGTCCACATCCGTCTGTCATCACACCATTGGCGCCGGAGACGTCTGTTGTTCTGCGTCAATGGTAGACGAAGGAATGGACGTCTTGCGGACAGACCACTCTGCTGTAACCGGCGTCGAATGGTACGCGCAGACACTGGATGATGCGTTACAGGCGCAATGTGCTGTCCTATGGTTCGGGATGTAACTGAGTGATCCATCACTGCCATGCGCACAATTTGCCTATCAGCACGTGCAGTGGTGCACCGAGGTGAATGCGATCGACCACGTCGGTCCGTCGTACCCTCCTGCATCCAACGGTCACATATCCGCATTACAGTTGTTTGGTTTCGTCCAACACGACTAGCGATTTCTCTGTATGATAATCCACAATCTCGGTAAGCCAATATCCTTCCTCTGTCGAACTCGGATACTTGATCAAAAGATGTTCGCTGTTGTCTACGAGGCATAACTGATCGTCTTGTGAAACAACCACAAGGTAAACACACGTGCCGAACGTACACTCGTCGAAATCGCCAAGCCTTAAATGGCGCTATGAGGTGGCGCCACAGGCGCGCGTGATGTGCGTCTGCGCTGAAATTCTAATCAGTTGCATATCTCATCGCTGCAAACCCATGGTGTAAATTTCACTTGATTCGGATGCTTCCTTCAGGGTGTTACATTTACGGTGGCCAGCAGTGTACATACGGCTCAGAAACATGAACGGTTACAAATCAGGGTGAAACCAGACCGCGATCATACGGAAAAGGCATCTATTTAAAACATAAAACAAAAATTCGCGTGACGTCTTTCTAAGAGACTGTCTCCGCTCCTTTCAAGTCTAACTACGTAACGTGGACATACATCGTTTGTATTTGAAGAACTGGTGTCAACGGCAGTTAGGTGCTATATACCGAATAAATTAATAAGGTATGGTACTGGTTTCTCATGGTACACAAAACACGTCAGAACGCTGTTGCAGAAGCAACGAAAAAAACATGCCAAATTTAAAAGAACTTGAAGTCCTCAAGATTGGCGAAGTTTTAAAGGAGCTCGAAACTCAGCGCCAGCTTCAATGAGAGATATTGTTAACAGTTTCCACAACGAAACTCTGTCTCGAAATCTCTCAGAAAACACCAAAAGAGACTCTGGTCGGATGTGAAGTACACAAGTGGCAAAACGCCGTCAGTACCTCCACTCCGGGATTACAGCGGTGATGTTACTAACGACGGTGTCACTATAGAAGACTTGCTAAACAAATACCTAAAGACGGAAAAGTTGCGCAAGTCAAACCAGTACCCATGAAAGAAAACAGGAGTAATACGTCTACTTACGGACCCACACCGCTAATATTGATTTGCAACAGGATTTTGTACATATTCTGTATGCGAACATTATGAACTGCCTCGAAGAAAGCCATTTATTAACGAATAGCTAGCACGAATTCAGAAACTATCGTTATTCTGAAACACAACAAGTTGTCTATCCTCAAGAAGTAATCAGTGCTATCGACAGGGAAAGTAAGACTGATTCCATATTTTTCGATTTCCAGAAGACTTTTGATACCATTCCTCACAAGCGACTTCTGACCAAATTGCGTGCTTGTGGAATATACCTTCAGTTGCCACAACTGGATTCGTGCAGGCCTGAAAGAAAGATCACTGTACGTAGTAATTGCCATCGAGTAAAACAGAAGTAGTATCTGGCGTTCCCCGAGGAAGTATTATACGCCCTCTGCCCCTCTTGATCTACATAAACGATTTGGTAGTCACTCTGAGTAGTCTCCTTAGATGTTTTGTAGCAGATGCTGTTATTTAGCATCTTGTAAAGTCAACAGACGACCAAAATCTATTGCAAAGTGATATACATAAGATATCTGTGGCCGGCTGGAGTGGCCGAGCGGTTCTAGGCGCTTCAGTCCAGAACCACGCGGCTGCTACGGTCGCAGGCTCGAATCCTGCCTCGGGCATGGATGTGAGTGATGTCCTTAGTTAAGTAGTTCCAAGTTCTAGGGGACTGATGACGTCAGATGTTAAGTCCCATAGTGCTCAGAGCCATTTGAACCATTTGAACCAATCGTACCGCCCCGCGTACTGCATCTGCCGAGCATGTTTACAGCTTCCGCCCCATTTCATTCCCACATTGTGACACACCTGTTACCGGTATCGAGGCAGAACTGTACTGTACTCCCTTCTTACAATGCGCCACTCTTGTTGCGCATTGTGACTTACTTTTCAACGCACCTTAGTATACAGTTCATTCTACAATTTTTTATGGAACTGCAACAAAAACTTTCTTTTTTTTCTGTGAAATAAAGATATACTCAGGTTCAGAAAAAACAGAACACGTTCAATGACTAGAGATAGGACATTCATATTCACAGAACATATACATAAATACGTACTGCAGAAATGATTAGCATTTGAACCACGTCGGCCCGTGAGATCTAGGTCAACATCGATTCGCGGAGGAACACCATCTATCAGCAAAATGTGCCTGCGGTTCTCATTGTCGCTGTAAACTGAATGTAATGGATCAGTATGACTTGAGCAGACGAGCAGCATGTCTCGTAGATGCATGCAAGAATCGTACCACGAAATCAGTGAGTTCGGAAGATGGCGCATTACTGTCATGAGAGAATGTGATGTATCCATCCGGGATACTGTTGCTTGTATGGGACGAAGCGTTTCTGCAGTGCAAAGAGTGTGTGCAAAAAATGGTTCAAATGGCTCTGAGCACTATGGGACTCAACTGCTGTGGTCATAAGTCCCCTAGAACTTAGAACTACTTAAACCTAACTAACCTAAGGACAGCACACAACACCCAGCCATCACGAGGCAGAGAAAATCCCTGACCCCGCCGGGAATCGAACCCGGGAACCCGGGCGTGGGAAGCGAGAACGCTACCGCACGACCACGAGATGCGGGCCAAGAGTGTGTGCAGAATGGTTCACGCGGAAGACCATATGTGTCACGTCGCACCACCCAAACACTCCACGAGAACATCGACACTTCATTCGAATGGCATTGCAGGACAGATCTGCGACCTCCTCGGCTCTGGCGCAACAGTGGAACACATCGTACACTATCAGGGATGGCAGTCTGTCGCCGTTTATTACGGCACGGGTTGCTTGCGCGTCGTCCTCTTCTCCGTCTACCATTGACGAATGTGGAGAAACATGCTAAGGGGTCACTGTGGACATTAATGGCATCATATACTGTTTTCGGACGAATCAGGGTCCTGTTTGTTTGAAACTGATGGTCGCATTTTGGTTCGCAGTAGACAGGGGGAGCGGCATCGCAATGACTGCATTGGCACAAGACATACAGCGCCAAATCGAGGCCTTAAGGCGTCGGCACACGGACCGTGCATCCGAACGTTGAGCGTTGAGCGTGCCCAGTTTCTGACGTCATAGCGTGGAATGGCACGTTCGGGAGTCTTTCCGAACGTGCAGAGCAATATCTGGCATGTCAGATATTCTGAGCGTGCGTCTGAGCGTTCACCAATGAGATGGCACAACGCCGCCTACGTCACACGCACGCCGTCTCCCTTCAGTACAGAGTTGTGAGGCGCCATATTGGCATTCATTTCAAGCCTATATATACATATATATGCCGTTTCTGAGCACCGGCAAATTGAGAATCACTGGAAAACCCGTTGTTAGTTGTGTGATTCGTTCCAATAACATAATGAGAAACGTCATATTCGTGGCAAGAGAATTATTGTAACTTGCGTATTACGAGAGTAAGCTATTTGAAGGCAGCGACACACTGAAGATCCACGCAAAACGCATTGTTCTTGGTACAATTTGTTATAATTAAATTTCAATTAATACCATAATTACCTACGATTAACGTTTTTAGCAAGGCGTAACACAATATTTTTAAAACAAGGGAGTCCGTTGCTGTTGTAGGGTAGTGAGTAGAGTCTCTGCTCAGTAGTGGGACGGTAGTTCGCGTCCTATCACTCCCAATTTTTTTTTCCTAGCATTCGTGTTTTTATTTAGTTCTGACACTTTATTATTAGTTTAATATACGTATATGCTGTAATATTTGATGTTATGTAAATGTAAGTTCACCTTGTTTGAGGGGTGACTTTGTTCGATTGGCTTAATTACAGGACAGCTTGCGCTGTTTTTATAAAGATATTTTGCTCCTTTTTCTTTTACGCTTCGTAATTCATGTGTTGCAAAGATTCTGCTACTGGGTAGAAAGAGTGATCAAGTAAGACTGACCTTGGGGTTTTACTAAAATGTGGGAATGATGAAATAATGTTTATCTTATGTGGAGAAGTATTCCAAATTTGTACCGAACTGTTTGTAATGGAACTTTTATAAGCCTGTGTCCTTATTGATTGGACATGGTACTTTCCTTTTCGTGAACGATGGAGGAAATGTGCGTTTTAATAGAGCTACCGTGGGTATTGAGTGTGATTTACGAACTAGAAACATCCCTCAAACTGCCGCTGGAGTGCGTTGCCATCGCGTATACAACGATGGGTCCCACGTCCCGTATGCACAAGTCGCATCGTTCCTGAGCGTTCAGCAGCACGTTGAACTTGGCACGCTCAACGTTAACGTTCGACAGCACGGTCCGTGTGCCGACGGCTTTACGGTGCGGGGTGCTTTTGGATAGAACCACAAATCACAGGTGGTACGTGTTCAAGGCACTATGGCCAGTGTGAATGGCATCCTGTGACCCTTTCTGCACCACTCCTCAGATGCTATTTTTCAGGAAGACAGTTGATGACCAGATGGTGCTGAACGAACACGTGCCTTCTTGGTGTCATAGGGTGTCAGACTTTTGGCCTGGCCCGCCAGATCACAAGACTTGTCGTCAGTTGGAAGTGTATGGGACGTGGTAAAACGACAGGTGCACGACTGTGACCCAATGCCGAACACCACAGATGAACCATGGAAACAAGTGAATGTAGCATGGATGATTATGCCACAGGACACCATTCGCGCCTTATACCATCGATGACATCACGCATGGAACAAGTTATCAGGGCCCATGGCAGACTCTGTACCTACTAGGAAACAGGACACATGCTGAAGCGAGATGAGTGAAATGGCAATCATTTCTGCAGAACATACTAATATACATGTCCTGTGAATATGAACGTCTTTTCTCAAGGTGTTCTTGAAACTTCTTAATTAAATTTTTACTTAAAATGCTGAAAAGTTACTCAATGTTCTTAAGCTTCTGAGTGAAACTGAATGGAAGTGTCACTTTGCTTGTCTTTATCATCTCAACACTGACCCACAATATCCTAGTGCAACGCAATCTGACTGCTCAAAAATGATAACCTGACTTCAAATAATTAAAAAAAAAGAATGGCCCTGAATTAGTAGAAATCATGACAATAACATATACATTTCATAAATCACTTACCTCACAAAATTCTTCATTGCACGAACTACTGTAATATACGAGCGGTTCTAGGCCTCACAGTCTGGAACTGCGCGACTGCTACGGTCGCAGTTTCGAATCCTGCCTCTGGCATGGATGTGTGTGATGTTCTTCGGTTAGTTACGTTTAAGTAGTTCTAAGTTCTAGGGGACTGATGACCTCAGAAGTTAAGTCCCATAGTGCTCAGAGCCATCTGAACCATTTTACTGCAATACAGCAAGCGCCAATACAGCCAGCTAAATAAAAGATTCTAATTACTGAATGCTCTAACTACTAATAGGCAAGCGGTTAGCAGAGGAAAGATTTTGTTGCAGAGCAAACAATGTATTTAAGTTCAAAAATTATATAATCGTCTATGACATTCAGTTCCAAAAACTATATAATCATCGACAAATTAAATTTCCATAAGGGATACACGTCCAGATCGTCCGCTCACGCTTCAAACTTCTAACCTCCATCACCACTGGCTACTCACTCCCAACTTCCATCACTGCTGGCTGTTCACTTCCCACTGCCAGTCCGACCAGCCACAGAGTCTCCTACAGATTGCGCACAGAACTGTCAGAAATTTCGATATAGTCTAAAGCGCTGCCAACATACGAACACATATACAGCCTACTTACATTCTGTTTGGTCTGAACGTGAGTGTATGTAGTCCATTCTACTATTTTTTATGGCTTTGAAACAAACAATTTACTTTTTCTGTGAAACAAAGTTATATTTGACATTTAGCGCACTGCACTAATGTGAAAACCTGACTTTCACGCAACCAACATCAGAAACGGCTTTTCTGGCTTTTATTCATCATCTCAGTGGGAGACAGGATATGGAACATCCTTGCTGTCGGTGACGGCACAGGCTTTGCTGTTCTGGGGCGTGTATCACCTAACGTTATATATTTCGAAATCCACATCAAATACTGACGAATCGATTCCACAGACCGAACGTGAGGAGAGGGGCTAGTGTAATTGGTTAATACAAACCATAAAAAAATACACGGAAGTATGTTTTTTAACAAAAACCTACGTTTTTTTAAATGGAACCCCGTTAGTTTTGTTAGCATATCTGTACATATAAACAAATACGTAATCAGTGCCGTTTGTTGCATTGTAAAATGTTAATTACATCCGGAGATATTGTAACCTAAAGTTGACGCTTGAGTACCACTCCTCCGCTGTTGGATCGTGTCTATCGGAGAGCACCGAATTACGTAGGGATCCAAAGGGAACGGTGAAGGACCTTAGGTACAGAAGAGACTGGAACAGCACATTACGTCCACAAGCTAACACCTCTTTATTGGTCTCTTTCACTGACGCACATGTACATTACCATGATGGGTGAGGTAAACGTACACACGTGGTTTCCGTTTTCAATTACGAAGTGGAATAGAGTGTGTCCCACTGGAAACGCGTCGACGTATGATGGTACACCTGCACATTCCGCAATTGACACTAGGCTGACCCTTGACAGGATGTTCGACGGGCGTTTCATAGGACATGGAGGACGCATAAATTGGCCAGCCAGTTCTCCTGATCTCTGGACTTCTTTCTGTGGGGTACGTTAAAGGAGAACGTGTACCGTGATGTGCCTACAACCCCAGAGGATATGAAACAACGTATTGTGGCAGCCTGCGGCGACATTACACCAAATGTACTGCGGCGTGTACGATATTCATTACGCAAGAGATTGCAATTGTGTGCAGCAAATGGTGGCCACTACATTGAACATCTGTTGGCCTGACATGTCGGGACACACTCTATTCCACTCCGTAATTGATAACGGAAACCACGTGTGTACGTGTACCTCACCCCTCATGGTAATGTACATGTGCGTCAGTGAAAAAGACCAATAAAAACGTGTTAGCATTTGGACGTTATGTGCTGTTCCATTCTCTTCTGTACCTAAGTTCCATCACCGTTCCCTTTGGATCCCTACGTAATTCGGTGCTCTCCGATACACGCGATCGAACAGCGGAGGAGTGGTACTCAAGCGTCAACTTTAGGTTACAATATATCCGGATGTAATTAACATTTTACAATGCAACAAACGGCACTGATTACGTATTTGTTTATATGTTCAGATGTACTAACAAAACTAACGGGGTTCCATTTAAAAAAAACGTAGGTTTGTGTTAAAAAACATACTTCCGTGCATTTTTTTATGGTTTGTATTAACCAATTACACTAGCCCCTCCCCTCACGTTCTGTCTGTGGAATCGATTCGTCAGCATTTGATGTGGTTTACGAAATATATCCAGCGCTAATGTTAGGTGACTCTATATACAGGGTGGTCCATTGATAGTGACCGGGCCAAATATCTCACGAAATAAGCATAAAACGAAAAAACTACAAGGAACGAAACTCATCTAGTTTGAAGGGGAAAACCAGATGGCGCCATGGTTGGCCCGCTAGATGGCGCTGCGATAGGTCAAACAGATATCAGCTCCCTCGTTTTAAATAGGAAGCCCCATTTTTTATTAAATATTCATGTAGTACATAAAGAAATATGAATGTTTTAGTGGACCACTTTTTTCGCTTTGTGATGGATGGGGCTGAAATAGTCACAAACGTACAAGTACGTCGTATCACGTAACATTCCGCCAGTGCGGACGGTATTTTCTTCGTGATACATTACCTGTGTTAAAATGGACCATTTACCAAATGCGGAAAAGGTAGATATCGTGTTGATGAATGGCTACTGTGATCAAAATGCCCAGCGGGCGTGTGCTATGTATGTTGCCCGGTATCCTGGACGACATTATCCAAGTGTCCGGACCGTTCGGCGGATAGTTACGTTATTTAAGGAAACAAGAAGTGTTCAGCCGCATGTGAAACGTCAACCACGACCTGCAACAAATGATGATACCCAAGTAAGTGTTTTAGCTGCTGTCGCGGCTAATCCGCACATCAGTAGCAGACAAATTGCGCGAGAATCGGGAATCTCAAAAACGTCGGTGTTGAGACACCCGTACCATATTTCTATGCACCAGGAATTGCATGGCGACGATTTTGAACGTCGTGTACAGTTCTGCCACCGCCCACAAGAGAAATTACGGGACGATGACAGATTTTTTTGCACGCGTTCTATTTAGCGACGAAGCGTCATTCAGCAACAGCCGTAACACAAACCGGAATAATACGCACTATTGGGCAACGGAAAATCCACCATGGCTCCGACAACTGGAACATCAGCGAACTTGGCGTGTTAATGTAGGGTGCGGCATTATGGGAGGAAGGATATTTGGCCCCCATTTTATCGATGACAATCTAAATGGTGCATTGTATGCTGATTTCCTACGTAATGTTCTACCGATGTTAAAGATATTTCACTGCATGACAGAATGGCGATGTCCTTCCAACATGATGTGTGCCCGGCACATATCTCGAGTGCGGTTGAAGCGGTATTGAACAGCATATTTCATGACAGGTGGATTGGTCGTCGAAGCACCATACAATGGCCCGCACGTTCACCGGATCTGACGTCCCCGGATTTCTTTCTGTGAGGAAAGTTGGATATTTGCTATCGTGATCCACCGACGGCGCCTGACAACATGCGTCAGCGTATTGTCAATGCATGTGCGAACACTAGGGAAGGCAAACTACTCGCTGTTGAGAGGAATGTCGTTGCACGTATTGCCAAATGCATTGAGGTTGACAGGCATCATTGTGAGTATTTATTGCATTAATGTGGTATTTACAGGTGATCACACTGTAACGGCATGCGTTCTCAGAAATGATAAGTTCACAAAGGCACACGTATCCCATTGGGACAACCGAAATAAAATGTTCAAAAGTACCCACGTTCTGTATTTTAATTTAAAAAACCTACCTGTTACGAACTCTTCGTCTAAAATTGTGAGCCATATGTTTGTGTTTATTACAGCGCCATATATCACAAAGCGAAAAAAGTGGTCCAACTATAACATTCATATTTCTTTACGTACTACACGAACATGCAATAAAAAATGGGGGTTCCTATTTAAAAAAGCACAGTTGATATCCGTTTCACCTATGGCAGCGCCATCTAACAGGCCAACCATAGCGCCCCCTCTGCGGGTCCGGGGTACGAATAGGCCCGAGGTATTCCTGCCTGTCGTAAGAGGCGACTAAAAGGAGTTTCAACCGTTTCGGCATTCCATGTGATGGTCCCCCTTGGGGTTTGACCTTCTTTTTTCAAAATTCTACAGAAGTACGAGCCTTTTGGGGAAGGACGCCTTACGTGGTGTATCACTGGTCCTCAGTGCACCAAGACCTTGGCACTCAGCATTGTAACGGCGTTGTAACCACACCCACTATTCCACAAATTGGGCCTAAACGCCTGATGGGTTGCACAAGTTCCGCCCATAGTGCGTCCCCATCTGCACCTACGATCATGATGGACTTTCCATGGCACCCGAAATCCAGCACGGTAGCCAGCCCGTTGTGGTGGGGTCGTCATGTACTCTCTTTGTTGTAGCCCCCTGACAACACAGGGATCGTACTACCGATACCTGAGCTGCACCCTCCCCACGTCGGCCAAGGAGTAGATGCCCATCTCCTTGGGGCATCAGGACTCCCAGCAACGGTCATCCTGCCAGGCGGCCCTTGCTGAGGCTGGGTGGCGCCCGTGGGGAGAGGGAGGAGGAGGAGGAGGAGATTAGTGTTTAACGTCCCGTCGCCAACGAGGTCATTAGAGACGGAGCGCAAGCTCGGGTGAGGGAAGGATGGGGAAGGAAATCGGCCGTGCCCTTTCAAAGGAACCATCCCGGCATTTGCCTGAAGCGATTTAGGGAAATCACGGAAAACCTAAATCAGGATGGCCGGAGACGGGATTGAACCGTCGTCCTCCCGAATGCGAGTCCAGTGTGCTAACCACTGCGCCACCTCGCTCGGTCCGTGGGGAGAGCCCCTGGTCGGAGTGGGTGGTATCGGGGCGGACGTTTCGCAGATGAAACGTCAACATGTATGA
Organism: Schistocerca nitens; assembly: GCF_023898315.1. Classification (NCBI taxonomy): domain Eukaryota; kingdom Metazoa; phylum Arthropoda; class Insecta; order Orthoptera; family Acrididae; genus Schistocerca; species Schistocerca nitens. The sequence goes on from NC_064619.1 coordinate 612,359,893, forward strand.
GGTCGCTCTGCGAGGAGCTCAGGGCCAACCTGGAGCGCCGAGGCGTGCATTTCGTCCGGCGAGTTCAGCGCGGCCCCAACGACCGTCGCATCGACACCGAAGCCTTTATCCTCGCCTTCGAGGGGGACGTTCTCCCAGAGAAGGAAAAGGTGATGTGCTACCGGTGCGACTTGCGACCTTACGTCCCGCCTCCTATGCGCTGCTTTTGGTCATTGCGCTTTGGGCACATGTCGTCACGGTGTGAGGCTGAGCCCCTTTGTGGCGATTGTGCACGTCCTCTTCGTGAGGAACATACATGCACCCCACCACCTCGGTGCGTCAATTGTCCTGGCATCCACTCGCCTAGATCTTTAGACTGCCCCGCGTATCAGAAGGAGAAGATGATTCAAGAATTAAAAACTTTAGATCGTCTCTCTTATTCTGAGGCCAGGAAAAAGTATGACCGCCTCCATCCCGTGACGTTGACAACTTCGTTTGCCTCAGTCATGTCCACTCCTTCCACAGTATCCTCACCCCTATCCTGTCACCCCTCCACCTCCTCACCCAATCTGGGGTCTATGCCTCCGCCTCCCAAATCCCTCCCTCCCAAATCCTCCTCTCTTGCGGCCCATGCCCCCTCTGCCCCAGGGGCCACCCTTCCTCCTCCTCCCCCTCCGCCGCCTGAGAAGCGATCCTCTTCTCAGGCGTCCATCGGGGAAACGTTCTGGACCCCGGCTTCCGAGGTCCGGCGTTCCAAAACGGACCCCGCGCGTGAGGAACTTCTTCAGGTCCAGCCCACCATCCCCGTGCCTCATCGGACTTCCATGAAGGCCTCCAAGAAGACCTCTTTATCCCCCTCTCCAATCCGGCGCGTTTCGTCTGACGCTCCATCCGCGAGTCGCTGCTCCCGGCCGTCCTCAGTTTCGCCGGGACGCTCTGCTGCCAGGTGCTCAGCTAGCCTCTCGTCGGCGAATGATGCTGCCCCTCCTACGCAACCCGGGAAAGCGGCCGCAGCTGGCGACGACTCGATGGAACAGGATCCGCCTCCCGCCGGTTGTAGCGTTGTTCCCTCGAAACCTGGCCCTCCGCGGCCGTCGAGGTGACCAGCTCTTCACCCGTTTCGTTACCCCTTTTTTCTGACTAGCGATGGCTTTGTTACATTGGAACATCAGAGGTATGTGATCTAATCGGGAGGAATAACAACTACTCCTCCGCCTGCACTGTCCGCTCGTCCTTGGTCTCCAGGAAACCAAGTTGCGCCCAACTGACCATATTGCTTTTACCCACTATACCTCGGAGTGGTCTGACCTCACCCCTGCGGATGGTATTCCAGCTCATGGTGGGGTCATGTTGCTCGTTCAGGACGATGTCTATTACCATCCCATCCCATTGACCACCCCACTCCAAGCAATAGCTGTCCGTATTACTCTTTCTGCCTTTACTTTTTCTGTTTGTACCATCTACACTCCATCGTCATCCGCAGTTAGTCGGGCTGACATGATGCACCTGATTGTTCAGCTTCCTCCGCCGTTTTTATTGTTTGGCGACTTCAATGCCCATCATCCCCTTTGGGGCTCTCCTACATCCTGTCAGAGAGGCTCCCTCTTGGCAGATGTCTTCAACCATCTCAATCTTGTCTGCCTCAATACTGGCGCCCCGACTTTCCTCTCAGACTCCACTCATACCTACTCCCACTTGGACCTCTCAATCTGTTCTACCACTCTTGCCCGTCGGTTCGAGTGGTATGTCCTTTCTGACACCTATTCGAGCGACCACTTCCCCTGTGTCGTTCGTCTCCTACACCACACCCCATCCCCACGTCCTTCGTGCTGGAACATACCGAAAGCTGACTGGGGACTTTACTCCTCCCTGGCGACCTTTCCGGACCACGATTTTCTCAGTTTTGACAGTCAGGTCGAATACCTCACGGCTGTTATCATCAATGCTGCCGAACGTTCCATTCCTCGTATTACCTCTTCTTCGTTTCCATCCCCTGGTGGAATGAGGCTTGTAGAGACTCTATCTGTGCTCGACGACGTGCTTTACGCACCTTTCGCCGCCATCCTACGTTGGCGAATTGTATTGGATACAAACGACTCCGAGCGCAATGCCGTAGAGTCATCAAAGACAGCAAAAAAGCTTGTTGGGCCTCTTTCACCAGCTCCGTTAACAGTTTTACTCCCTCTTCTGTCGTCTGGGGTGGCCTGCGCCGGCTGTCAGGCATTAAGGCCCACTCCTCGGTACCTGGCCTGACTTCAGGTAATGAGGTCCTTGTTGATCCTGTGGATGTCTCCAACGCCTTCGGCCGCTTTTTCGCGGAGGTTTCAAGCTCCGCCCATTACCACCCTGCCTTCCTTCCCAGGAAAGAGGCACAAGAGGCTCGGCGCCCTTCCTTTCACTCGCTGAATCTGGAAAATTATAATGCCCCCTTTACTATGCGGGAACTCGAACGTGCACTTGCACTGTCCCGGTCCTCTGCTCTGGGGCCAGATGCCATTCACGTTCAGATGCTGGCACACCTTTCTCCGGCAGGCAAAAGCTTCCTTCTTCGTACCTACAATCGCGTCTGGACCGAAGGTCAAGTCCCCATGCGTTGGAGTGACACCGTCGTTGTTCCTATACCCAAACCCGAGAAGGATAGACACCTTCCTTCTAGTTACTGCCCCATTTCTCTTACAAGCTGTGTCTGTAAGGTGATGGAGTGCATGGTTAACGCTCGGTTAGTTTGGATTCTTGAATCTCGACGTCTACTTACCAATGTTCAATGCGGCTTTCGTTGCCGCCGCTCCGCTGTTGACCACCTTGTGACCTTGTCGACATTCATCATGAACAACTTTTTGCGAAAGCACCAAACGGTAGCCGTGTTCTTCGATTTGGAGAAGGCTTATGATGCCTGTTGGAGAGGAGGTATACTCCGCACTAGGCACAGGTGGGGTCTACGCGGTCGCCTGCCCCTTTTTATTGATTCCTTTTTAATAGACCGAAAGTTTAGGGTACGTGTGGGTTCCGTCTTGTCCGACGTCTTCCTCCAGGAGAACGGAGTGCCTCAGGGCTCCGTCTTGAGCGTAGCCCTTTTTGCCATAGCGATCAATCCTATTATGGATTGCATTCCACCTAATGTCTCAGGCTCTCTTTTTGTCAATGACTTCGAGATCTACTGCAGTGCCCAGAGAACATGCCTCCTGGAGCGCTGCCTTCAGCGTTGTCTAGACAGCCTATACTCATGGAGTGTGGCAAATGGCTTCTGGTTCTCTGAAGAGAAGACAGTTTGCATCAACTTTTGGCGATATAAAGCGTTCCTTCCGCCATCCTTACATCTCGGTCCCGTTGTTCTCCCATTCGTGGAAACAACTAAGTTTCTAGGACTCACACTGGACAGGAAACTTTGCTGGTCCCCGCACGTCTCTTATTTGGCTGCCCGTTATACACGTTCCCTTAATGTCCTCAGAGTTCTTAGTGGTTCATCTTGGGGAGCGGATCGCACTGTCCTGCTTCGCTTGTATCGGTCCATAGTCCGATCGAAGCTGGATTATGGGAGCCTCGTCTACTCGTCTGCTCGGCCATCCCTCTTAAGCCGTCTCAACTCCATCCACCAAGGGGGTTACGTCTTGCGACTGGAGCCTTCAACACTAGTCCCGTCGAGAGTCTTTATGCTGAAGCTGCCGAATTACCATTGACCTACCGGCGCGACATACTGCTTTGTCGGTATGCCTGCCGGCTGTTGGCAATGCCCGACCACCCCTCTTATCAGTCCTTCTTCGCCGATTCTCTCGACCGTCACTATGGGTTGTATGTGTCTGCCCTGCTGCCCCCTTGGGTCCGCTTTCGTCGCCTACTTCGACAATTGGATTTTGCCCTCCCTACCACCTTCGGAGAGGGTGAGAGCCTGACTCCACCTTGGCTCCAGGCTCCGGTTCATATTTATCTCGACCTCAGCTCGCTCCCGAAGGAGGGTACTCCGGCTGCAGTGTATTACTCACGGTTTGTCGAACTTCGTGCGCGACTTGCCAGTCACACCTTTATTTACACTGATGGCTCCAAAACTGACGATGGTGTCAGCTGTGCCTTTGTCGTCGGGGCCATCACCTTTAAATACCGGCTCCTCGACCAATGTTCCAGATTTACGGCCGAGCTTTTTGCTCTCCATCAGGCCGTTCAGTATGCCCGCCACTACCGCCATTCATCGTATGTACTCTGCTCTGATTCACTCAGTGCTCTTCAGAGCCTTGGAGCTCCATATCCGGTCCATCCCTTGGTGCAACGGATCCAGCAGTCCCTCCATTCTTTTGCTGATGGTGGCTCTCCTGTCAGCTTTCTGTGGGTTCCCAGCCATGTAGGAGTGCCTGGGAATGAGGCTGCTGATGCTGCAGCCAAGGCTGCAGTCCTCCTGCCTCGGCCAGCCTCCCATTGTGTCCCGTCATCTGATGTTAGTGGGGTTGTTTGTAAGAGGCTTGTGTCGTTGTGGTGGGATGCTTGGTCCTCACTTCAAGGAAACAAGCTACGGGCAGTAAAACCGTTCCCCACTGCTTGGACAACCTCCTCCCGACCATCTCGGGGAGAAGAGGTCCTTCTGACCAGGTTGCGGATTGGGCATTGCCGGTTTAGCCACCGCTACCTGCTCTCCGGTGACCCAGCCCCGCAGTGCCCTTGTGGTCATGTATTAACAGTGCGCCATGTTTTATTGTCGTGTCCCCGTTTTAGTCAATCTCGTGTTGTCCTGTCTCTGCCATCTACTTTACAGGATATTTTAGCTGATGACGCTCGAGCAGCTGCTCGTGTTCTTCGTTTTATTACTTTGACTGGCTTATCCAAAGACATCTAACTCTTTCACTTATTTTATCTGCATCTTTGTAAGAACTTTCTGGTGTCCCCCCCCCTCCCCCCTTGAGTTTTACTAGATTCTATGTGCTCTAACAATTGTGACTGGGCGCTAATGACCTCAGTAGTTGAGCGCCCTTAAACCCCCCCACCCCCCAAAAAAAAACTATAGCGCCTTCTGGTTTCCCCCTTCAAGTTGAACAAGTTTCCTTCATTGTAGTTTTTTCGTTTGACGCTTATTTCTTGAGGTATTTGGCCCGGTCACGATCAATGGACCACCCTGTATATACCGCGTAATGTTGCGAGAAAATAAAAAATTACGTATTAGATAGTGTAGGGTATGACAGCATGTTACAGCAAATTGTAAACAAAGCATTAGTAAGAACAAACAGAAACTACCTTAATTTCTCAAAGCAATGCTGACACTGTGATAAACAGCTATCTTCAGCTAAATGGTGAAATCTTCTAGAAGCTTCTAGAAACGAACAGAAACGAAAACAAGTGATGCGCAGGAATGTTATGGTGTGATATACATGCTACTGCCAGGAACAACAGGTTTAGTTTACAGCCCTAGCTATAAAAATATAGAAGTTTCATGTAGCTTATATGTTGTAAAGAACTGAAGAAGATGCTCCAAAATAGATGTACACATTTGAGTCGATATTTAGAGAATTTCCGACGTTGTGGCTTCTACCACAAGAGCGTGTTGGCAGCGCCATACAGTTGTGGAAGGATATTAAACGTGGTTGTGCCAACATTATAGAGGACCACGTAATGCCGCTAGTCAGCTTGTTGGGCGCAAGGGAACGCAAAAACATTACGACGTAAGCACGAAGTAGGGAGGGGCGGTGAGACGTCCCGTAACTCTAGAGTCAGAGGTTATGACGGCCATAAGGCAGTACAGGCACGTCCACCAGTAGGGTCGCCAAGGCCCTAGGGGGTACTTGCCAAGTTGCAGGCGCGTCTCGGCGTAACCGCGGCGTGAAAGAGAATTAACATAAGTGAATTCAAATCAATTACTTGATCGATTCAGCTTCTCCAGAAATGTGGTCCACTGCAGATTAGGCAATCCAATTGTACCTAGTGTCGCTCTATCGGCTGATATCTGTATGCATAGAACGAAGTCTAATTTGCAAAGAACAGTTAGCGAAGAGCCAAAGGGCAAATAGCAGTATCTCAAAACTTCACGATCACCGTTCAGTACTGAGGTTACTGACATGACTTTAAAATATGATCTTCTGTCTTGTGTGGATACAGCGCTTCTTGACAGTAATGTTCGATTCTCTTATACGACGTTCCGTTGCGTGACTCGGTTTTTCGTGACTATGTAAAGTTGCCGAAATGGCAGAGAGGCCAGATTTTCTTTGAATCTTTGTGTCTCTAGCCTTTTCAGTTTCGTGAACACAGCTATGTACTGTCTGAAGTCTGACTGGATTTCATTTCTGATTACTTATCTCAGTTCACGAAGGCGTTAGTTTCGATTACTGGTACACGTTTTCGTGTCAAACGCAACTGTGTGTCGCTGATTAATTTTCGTGTCCATCACATGTATGGCCAGTGTTGTAGCATTCGGTTGGGCGGCAATGAGGGCCTTACACAAAGTGTACTGAAAATCTTTTAAAACTACACTCACATCTACGTTCTGCAGTCCACCTTATTGTTTTAAGTTGTCTGTCCTTTACTGGTTTGATGCAACCATTTCCTGTTGCATCCAACGTCCTCAGTTATTTGTTAAATAAATTCAGTCCTCATTCTTCCCCTTCTACTTCTACGCCTCTCCCTTCAACAACGGATGATTTTCGGTCACACCATGATATCTATTCTATCATTAAGTATGTCTTCTGTTAGGTGTATTCCACGCATTCTTTTTCTCTTCGATAGTGTGGAGAACCGCTGCATTTCATAACTTATAAGCTCACCTAATAGTCAGCAAGATTCGATTCTCTTCCTTTCCGACTGTGCCACCATAGTCTACTATCCGCTTCTGAACAACGCTCTGCTCAAGATGTAAATTCTCTGAAATTTCTGTAGACTTCATTCGCCGGGGAAGGACCTTCTCCTCCTCCCCCCAGCCCCCCCCCCCCGGTGTTACATCCTAGTTGCTTCGTCCGTAATGTACTAAATTCCTTCACCTGGTCTACTAAGTGTTCCCCAGTTATGATTTGAAGTTTATCGTCAATCTTATTTCTGCTGTTCCTCGTTATTTTTAAATTTCCTTGATGTAATTTAAACCCAGATTTCGTATTCATTAGACGGTTTCTTGCATTCAACAGCTCCTGATCTTCATTTTTACTTTCAAAGAGGTCAGCAATGTCATCAGCGAATATTATTATTGATATTCGTCCGTCCAGATTTCTAACCCCACTCCCGAACCTTTCCGTTTCATTCTTCATTACTTCTTTGAGGAACACTTTGCAAAGTAGGAAAAAATTCTTATCCACCAATTTTAGTCTTTCTCTTCCATCTCTATCTCTTCGTTTTGGATTCCGAACATCTGTCTCCCCCTGTAGATTATAGGCCCAATCTATTTTTCTGGGAATTCGAAATATCTTGCACGATTCTACGTTATGAAACTCCTTTTCTAGGTGAAAGAATCTTGTAAAAGTGTCTTAACGTTTCTTAAGTCTTGTCTCCTTCATTACGTATATCGTCAGAACTCCATGCCTGCTGTCTTTACGCTTTCTAAAGCCAAACCGATCACAGGCTAACGGTGTTGCAGTAGTGTTTTCGATGCTTCTGTATACTACTCGTATTGTCGTAAAATTCGTGGATTCATAAATTTTTAATCTAGTTGTGCCATAGTTCTCATATCTATCGGCGCCTCATATCTTCATGACGATATTCTTCTGAATTGATTAAATAAGGAAATTTCTTAAAGACTCTGACATTGTTGTAGATATTTTGCGAATATATCGTATATATCCCTTAACGTACTTCCTTACTTATAACGTCGTTTAGACTACTGCCGTCATCAGATGATGAATAATCGTTTGGGAGTCACATCACGGATATTAGAAGTCCAAAGAAATGGCTTACATCCCACCCACTTTGTTAGACTTTTGTTCCCTTTTCCGAAACATTGGCATTGCCTCTACCCTCGTTAGCATCATGACTGATATTGCCTCTCAACTCCACACACCAACTTACCTTACAATAAAGAGTACCATCTGAATTCAATATTCAAAACACGGAAAAGTTTTGTGTATGGCCAAAGTACAACTGACATCCTTAACAATTATAATATATGCAAATATACATTATTCTGATATTCTGGAACGATTACGCGGACATTTAAATTTACCTCGGTCGAAGTGCAGAAGCCGGCCAGTGTGGCCGAGCGGTTCTAGGCGCTTCAGTCTGCAACCGTGCGACCGCTACGGTCGCAGGTTCGAATCCTGCCTCGGGCATGGATGTGTTTGATGTCCTTAAGTTACTTAGTTTTTAGTAGTTCTAAGTTCTAGGGGACTGATGACCTCAGATGTTAAGTCCCATAGTGCTCAGAGCCATTTGAACCATTTTTTTTGAAGTGCAGAAAATGTTCCACTGCACGCGAACGGGCCACCATTCTCTTGTGTATGAAACAGACAACGCGAAAAGATAATCATATTTTTAATATCACGGCTTTTCTTCCGTTCTGGTCTTTCAAAGGAAAACTGAAAAATCGCGCTTCAAGATTGTTTATAGTTGCTTCATCCATAAATTTTTCAGCACTTAACGTACTATCCTCAGCAAAGGAATGACAATTACGCTTTAGTTTTACGTTAGCATTTGTAGCAAGCCACATGCTGCGCAATTAAACCACGAAAAGTTATTCTACTACGCTGTATTGAAAATCATATGTACGATACTAATTTGAAAAAATGAGGTATTTATTGAGTTATATTTACGTTGTATTACGCTACCAGCTTTTTATGCTGTTGGGTTTAAATGTAACACTTTGTGCGGCATTTCATCTAAAAGCAACAAAACGTTTCTGTTACGTTTCAGATTGAATATCGCAATACCATAATTTTTTTACCATTTACCTATGGTGTACTCTTTTTTCCGCGCTGTTTTACTGTGCACGTGTCAAATCTTATTATGTTCACTGGCGTAGCTTTTACCCGTTCTATCGCTTTCCATATATTTTTAACTAAAGCGCAATACTCCTGCCGTCAGCTGCCATCGCAGTATAGGCCAAATAAAAAAATAAAAAAATAAAAATATATATGGTTGTGTTCTTCATTTGTTTCCTTGCGCGTTAGTCTAAAGAGTGGCATACGATTTTGATACAGAGGATAATAATCTGTTACTCGGAGGAAACGGGTGGACTTACTTGGATGGATGAATTTGAGGTGGATTTCTGGTATCATGCTTTGATGCTAAAGTAATAAAGTTTGTTAATGTGGTTGATGCAGCGCGACAGCAGTGACACGTAGCATTTCGTTTGCGGGCGACTTGCTTCACAAATTGAATCTCAATGTGAAACTGTAACCATTCCAATAGTAAAAGCCGTCGAGAGCCGTAACACCGAAGTCGAATGACTGTTTCAGGAGATTATGCATACATGCATACAGGAGGGTTAACATACTGTCAGTCTCACGGCATGGCCGATCAGTTTGGTAAATTATCAAAAACTGGTTTGTTGCATCGCGGCCGTAGAGTTTATACAGGGCTGTGGAACGTATCATAGTAGTGTCACGTGTTTTCGGCACTCTTTTGGGGCTTGCATTGTACATTTGTTTGCAAACGATTCGTCAGCAGGGTCGATATGTTGCCATATTAAAACAATGATGTGTTTCGTTTGTGGTTTTCTTGATTTACTCACGTAATAGAAAAGGGAGATCTTCACGAAAGTCTCTCATTACTGACTGCCAATTATAGCGTGGCAGCTGTTCGGTCATATACACCATTTGATCAAATGTATCGGGAAACCTATTAGACGAAATTACTATGGGGTGTGTCCACGCTGCGCCTTTATGACGGGCTGAACTTTGCTACTGACACTTTTAGTGAGCTGTCTGTCTATGGAGGAATAGGAGCCTATTCTTCCGCAAGAGGCGAAACCAGAGAGAGTAGAAAAATTACACGCTGGTGTCTAGATCTAAGTCGACGTTCAAACTGATCCCAGTTGTATTTCTTGCAATTTTATGACAGTGTGCAGTGTCTTGTTGAGACAAACCATCATCGTATCGCAGCTGTACCTCTACTGTACGCACATCTAAAAAATGTGTCCATATCCTCCCGTATTTAGCGTTTCCTTAAGCGCGATAAGGAGACCACAGCATCACCATGAAAAACACCTCCACATCGTAACATCACCTCCTCCGCACATCACTGTTGGTACTATACGTGATGGCATGTCAGGTTCTCCAGGCATTAGCCAGCACTAACACTACCATCGGACTACCACATGGCCATCCATCGCTCCAGATCGCTGGTTCCAGTCATCCACTGTCCAGTGGTGGCCGACCACTGACCCCATTCTTTTCAACTCCCTTCCCATAATCATTTTGAAAAATTGACTGCTGATAGCAATTTAAAACTCGTGAGTGATTCGTTCCGTTGACTTCGTGCAATTTTTCACGGCCACCCTCCGCAATTCTCAATGGTCGCTGCCCGTCAGTATATGAAGACTGCCGGATATCGGTTCGGCTGTATTTGTTTCTTTACGCTTCCACTACACAGTCACATCCCCAAAAGCGAACTTTGGCAGTTTTAACAGGGTTGAAATGTCTATTATGCGGTTGTTGTTCATCTGACATCCATTGACTAGACCACATTCGAAGTCACTGTGCTTTCCTGGCCGACCCATCCTGCTGTTACTGCTTATCTATTGACAACCCAGTACTCCCAGTCTCCCTCTTGTGGCTTCTAGTGGTCAGTTCCACGTCACATCGTACTGCCACGATACTTTTGATCAGATAATGTACAGGGTCGTATTTAAGGTGTTAGATCGCATGCTGAACCTGCGGTGTGGATCCTACCAGGACACATATTATGATATGTAACCTCAAAAAATGGCATTTTCGCGATTTTTAGAGCTAGAGGTTTGTTATACAGCATTTCACATTTACTATTTAATTGTATACAAATCTACTTACGATCTACGACTTAAAAATAGCTGAAGTTGTGGCTGTGGTCTTCAGTGTGACGGGTGGTTTGAGACAGTTCTCAGTACCAGTCTGTCTATCTAGTTAAAACCTCTTCATCTCGACATAACTAATGCAGCCTACATACATGTTCAGAAAAAAAGTAAATAAAAACCGAACAGTTTGAATGACTGGAGATAGGACATCCATATTCACGGAACATGTACAATTGTATGTTCTGCAGAAATGATTAGCGTTTCAGTCACTTCGGTTCAACGTGTGTCTTGTTGCCTAGGAGGGGCTCTGGTAACTTGTTCCACGCGTGATGGCATTGACGAGTATTAAATGCCAATGGCGCCCTGCTGTGTAGCCATCCATACCGAACTCACCTGGTTTCAAAGCTCATCTGTGGTGGTAGGCGGTGGCTCACAGTACTCCACCAGAAGTTTTTCACCATATCCCACACGTTTTCGATTGCCAACAAGTCTGGCGATCGCGCCGGCCGGAGAAAAAGACTGACATCCACTAACACCAGGGCCGGCCAAACGCTGCACAGTGTGCCGACGTGCGGAAGTGCTGCACATGTGCGCACGTGTGCGACAGCGAGCGACAGCGAGCGACAGCGACATCTGTTATTAGACATGTGTCCTAAATAAACGGCGGCGTCTCCACTTCCCTGTTTATGTGGTACAAGCAAGAGCGCAACATACCCAGTATCGTTTGCCCCTGGTAACCGAAACCTTAACAGAGAAGTACTGAGAAATGGCAGGTACTGTGAAAAAGCAAAGGACGGGAGATCTATGTTCTCAGTCGTTTAAAAATGACTGGGAACTGCAATTCTTTTTTGTAGCTATTGGTGAAAACTCACAATGTTTGCTGTGCCGCCGAATAATAGGCGGCCAGCGTATGTTTTCAATTGAAAGACACTACAATACGTATCACAAAGACGAGTGTAGTGTACTCAAGAGTGAAGAACGGCAAGCAAAATTAAATGTCCTTAAGAAAATGGATGAAACACATCAACTCGATCATCATTTCTCATGACCAGTGATAAACGTGTTTGGATTTATTCCTTTCATAATTAAAAATTATTGTTTACTAACTGTGCATTATTGCCTCATTGTGCTCCATGTTACATTATTATCAGGAATGTTGGTCATTAAACCGATTGTTCCGATGTATACCTACATTTAGGTTTTTTTTTAGTGTGTGAAGGGCTACGCTCAGATGAAGTCGATAAAACATAACATTCATCTAATTGTCGGTTATTGTGCAGATTTCAGACGTAACTGATGAAAGATACAGCAATACTGGTATTGAAATAACAGGTGATCATCGAAAGGTCTGTGGTTATCATTCTGTTCAGAGGTCAGTGAGACAGAAATTATGTGGGTGTAACTGAGGGCACTGAGAATTAGTTATAGGAAACCTTGCATTAGCTTAATGTTATTTGAAATCATGAATAAGGTTCGTTGGAAGCTGCTATCTTTTTTCTTTTTTCTTTATTGTGATTTTAAACACCTTATACAAAGGCGGGCTGTCAGCAGCACAAGACGCCGCTCTTCAGCCTTGAGTTTGACAACAAGTAGTACATAAAGGTGGCACAGAGTAGACAGTAAAAACGGTGGGCAAAAAATGTAGACACTAAAAATCGAAAAAACATGGAGCCGTTCACGCTGGACGAGAAACATCACTAACACTGGGCGACACGGTGCACATAACATGGATGATGGCGACGGCACGTGAACTGTGGTGGCGTGACGGCGAACAACACTACACACAAACGAAGGCACACACACGAAACACTGACGGCGATGATCTCCGGCGCGCGATTGTTCACTGAGCGTGTACGAGTCCGGGGACCTGCCAAGAGAGGAGGTGGAGGAGGAGGAAGGGGAAGGGGAATGGGAGAGGGGAGAGCAGAGATGCCATGGGCAAAGGAGAGAGGGGGAGGGAGGAAGGGGGAGGGGAAGCCCGGGGAAGAGGGGAGGAGGGAGGGGGGAAAGGAAAGGGAGGGGAAGGGAGGGAGGGAGGGAGGGTGCCTAAAGGAAAGGACACAGGAGGTGGGGGGGAGGATCAAAGTTGATAGGAGGGGTAGATGCAGGGGAGGAGGACATCATCAGGGAGGGGGAGCTGGCGGAAGCCACCTTGGGAGAGGGTAAGGAGGGTTGAGAGATGGAGACCGGGTGGGACATGGGAATACAGGCGTGGTAGCGGGTGGGGGTGGGAGAGGATCGGGGAGACGAGCGGGTGAGGAGGGTCGAGTTTACGGGAGGTGTACAGGATCCGTATCCTGGAAGCTGCCAAGTGCTCTCTTTCTTAAATACTAGATCAAAAACATTACACGTATTTACGTGCCGTCAGTCAAACTTCCTTAATAAGTACCCATGGTTGTTAACTGTATTACTTGTCTTACTGGGTTAAACTGTTAACATAAAAGTAGACGTCTCAATGAGTAGACTGTGACAGTATTTTAAATGTTTAATACGCGAAATACTTTCCCATGGTTGGATTGCAAGCTGCGGAAAGAGCACTAGAATGCGCCGGTACAGAGTATCCCAGCAAGTGGATAAAGCGACATCTGTGCGTAGAAACATGCACTACATCAGGGCTTAACAACTGGCCGGTTTTGAGCGCGAGTACTCGCGTCTGGTCAGGCACGTGCTCGCGAGCAGGTGCAAGGTCGCGGAGTAGGGAGGGAGGGGAGGGAGGGGAAATGCGCGCGCATGTTTGAATGTGATCTCGCGTTCTTAGCAGATTTAACTAGCCATCTGAATGCTTTGAACATTTTACTACAAGGGAAAGATCTGCTAATTACTCATTTCATAGATCGAATACGAGCTTTTAAAATGAAATTGACACTTTGGGTGAGTCAGCTGGAAACAGGAAACCTAGCTCATTTTCCTAAATTATCATCCATGCAAGATGTCCACAGAGACTGTGAACATTACTCACATAGTTTAGTTGTATCAGCGCTTTCAAGATCTGACAGCACTAGACAGTGATTTTGATCTGTTCTCTCCATATTCAGCGAATAGATTCGTCCTGAGCTGCAGCAAGAAATTATTGGCCTGCAGTGTGACAGAGAATACAGAGACAAATTTCAGAACAAGAAAAACATTTTGAAATTCTACAGACACTTCCCTCAGGATAGATTTCCTCGTTTGCACAAACTAGCGGCTACAATAATATCAATGTTCGGTTCCACGTATGTTTGTGAAAAACTGTTCCCTGCAATGAAATGTAACAAGACGCGCCTGAGAAACGCATTGTCTGATCGAAATTTAAACTGTACGCTGCGCCTAAAATGCACAAGAACAATTACTCCGAACATAGACGCAATTGTAAAGGGCAAAAAGTACAAGTTAACCGAGAATCCCACACTTCAGTGACACCTTTTATTGTGTAACAGTTCACAAATTAATGCGAATGTAGAGGCATACACTAAGCTAATAAAATTATGTGGCGTGTGTACATTCTCCTTTATTTGTTTCATTTGTCGCAGTAATAATTCGTGAGTGATATCCCTGCAGCGGCTGCGGATTTACATTGACTGGCGGCAGCTGTTGTTTGCCCCACGTGACTTTCCCCACCCTCCGCTCTGGTCCGGTAGTGGGGGTAGCGTGCTGGCGCTGCTCCGTTCTCGCGCCTTGCTGCTCACAGCTTGCTCCGCGAGCACGTATGTTGTGAAGCCCTGCACTACATGAACGCTGACGGCTGCGGCGTGCGCGCTGTGACCCGAAAGTTGCACATGTGCAGGAGCACCGCACGCGTGCAGAATTTCTGGCCAGCCCTGACTAACACCAAGAAGGCACGTGTTAGTGCACCAACATGTGTTCGTGTATTGTCTTCCCGAAAATGGCGTCCAGGGTATTGTGCAGAAAGGGTATACCCAAGGGTCACAGGATGTCATTCACCTAGGTCACGCCGGTCACAGTGCCCTGGACACGCACCAACTGTGATTTGTGGTTGTACCCAATAGTACCGTTCCCCCTGTCTGCGGCGAACCAAAATGCGACCATCATTTTCAAACCAAAAGAACCTGGAACCGTCCAGAATCACTATCTGATACTATTCCTGTTCACAGTGACGTCGTTCCATACACCACTGATGTCTAGCATGTTTCTCACAGTCGTCAAATGTAGGCGGAGAAGTGGAGGGCGCGCATGTGATCCATTCCGTAATGAACGACGACAGACTGTCACCCCCTGACACCGTACGATGTGTTACACTGTTCCACTGCTGCGCCAGAGTCGAGGAGTACACAGATCTCTCCTGCAAGGGCATTGAGATGACGTGTCGATCTTCTCGAGGTGACCGCGCGGTCCGCGCGGCTCCCTCTGTCAAAGGTTCGAGTCCTCTCCCGGATATGGGTGTGGGTGTCTGTGTTATCCTTATCCTAAGTTAGTTTAAGTTAGATTAAGCAGTGCCTAAGCTTAGGAACCGATGACCTCAGCAATTTGGTCCTATAACACCTTACCACAAATTTCGAAAAAATTTCTC
Organism: Schistocerca nitens; assembly: GCF_023898315.1. Classification (NCBI taxonomy): domain Eukaryota; kingdom Metazoa; phylum Arthropoda; class Insecta; order Orthoptera; family Acrididae; genus Schistocerca; species Schistocerca nitens. The sequence continues at coordinate 612,375,264 of NC_064619.1, forward strand.
GAGAGGGTGGTGTGGCTAGCGCGACCTGACCCATCTCGTCGTGTTCTACGGCCTTCCGTAAATCATATTGCACGCGTTCATTGCACTGCCGAAGATCTAAATCTACATCTACTTCTACGTGCCGGCCGGAGTGGCCGTGCGGTTCTGGGCGCTACAGTCTGGAGCCGAGAGACCGCTACGGTCGCAGGTTCGAATCCTGCCTTGGGCATGGATGTATGTGATGTCCTTAGGTTAGTTAGGTTTAATTAGTTCTAAGTTCTAGGCGACTGATGGCCTCAGAAGTTGAGTCGCGTAGTGCTCAGAGCCATTTGAACTGTGGTGTCACAGCCAGACACCACACGTCCTAGGTGGTAGCTTAAATCGGCCGCGGTCCTGTAGTAAATGTCGGACCCGCGTGTCGCCACTGTGTGATCGCAAACCTAGCGCCACCACAAGGCAGGTCTCGAGAGACTGAATCGAACTCAGCCCAGTTGTACGGACGACAGACCTAGTGACTAGACGTACGAAGCCTTTCTCTCTCATTAGCCGAGAGACAGAATAGCCTTCAGCTAAGTTAATGGCTACGAACTAGCAAGGCGCCATTAGCCTTACAGTGATTGTAATTAGAGTCTCACTTGTGTTCACCATAGAGATGTACAAGAAGACATTAAAGATAAGTATATGAGAAGCTCCGTTCTTTTCTTCATAGTATTAATTACGTATCCTGTTCCAGTACTTCACGCCCGTCTGCGTTAGTCTCGCGTGCCTTTTTAAGCCACCTCTATCTACAAGGTGTTGGCCCAGTTGCCGACACATCACATGGCGGCGAGTCTACAAAGGATCTTGTGTTTTACTTTGCCCTAATTTCTTTGTGTCATGGCTTCGCCACAATCTCCAGATGTACTGTCCGAATTTTATCGCTTGCAGAATCAGCAGACGCAGGCGTTATTGGATGCTCTTGGACAGCTCGTCCAGGGTCAACGTGCGCTGCACACCGATGCGGCGGCCGCCGCCGCTTCATCGCTACCGCCGCCACAACATGCTGTTGCACCTCAATTCAGACCCTTTGACGCAACCCAAGAGTCCTGGCAGGAGTGGTCCCGCCAGTTCAGCTTTCATCTAGCCGCCTACAGAATTCAAGGTAGAGCGGCAGCCGTTTTTGCTTTCTTGTTTTGGTGTGTCCACCTACCGTGTGATAGTGAAGTTGTTTCCCCGACGCGACGTAGCAACTCTGTCCTACGAAGAAATTTTGTCTGCTTTAGATGCCTATTTCAAGGAAACAGTAAATGTCGTTGCAAAAAGGTATACGTTCTTTCGTACAAAACGTACGGCCGGTCAGACTAATAGGGAGTGGGTTGCTACATTGCAAGGACTTACTAGGGAGTGTGCGTTTGAATGCGAATGTGGCCTCCCTTATTCAGATACTATGGTGCGTGATGCCATTGCACAGAACGTTTCTGATGTTCGCATACGGGAACAGATTTTGAAACTAGTTAATCCCTCCCTTCAACAAGTGATAGACATATTGGACAGGCAAGACACACTTGACTTTGCTCAGGACTCGTTTGAAACTTCGCCAGCAGTGTGTCACATTAACCGGCCCGCCGGGCTCGCTGCACGGGACGCTAGGCGGCCCTCGCGCCCGTTGGCGCAGCGGCAGCCTAGCTCGCAAACATGTGCGCCGCGTAAGCAAGCTAATGCAGTGAAATCATGCCCACGGTGTGCAACTAGACATTCGCGTGAAAATTGCCCGTCACGCCAAGCTATTTGCTTTTACTGTCATAAGAAAGGACATGTCCAAAGTGTTTGCCAGAAAAAGCTCAGATCAGACACTCACACCAATTCCAGGCCCTTTGCTTCGCGCCGGAATCGCACCAAGGAAACTCAGGCTCGTGAACCTTCGCCCATGGATATTCATGTAGTTCATTTCACCCCGTCCGGTGACAGTGTTCATTCCACAAAAAGTGTGCGTCGACGTCGACGGACGTCCCGTCCCGTCGCACGTGATTCTGTCCCAGTGTCTGTTCCAGTTGCACAACACAGTCGCTTTTGTCGTCAGCAGGACAATAAACTTTTTGTGGACTTAGACTTTGCAGGCAAAGTGATACCATTCCAGCTCGATACTGGAGCTGCGGTTTTTTTGCTCAATCACGACACGTACAACCAACTGGGCAAACCTCCGTTGCGTGCCGCAATTGTTCAGCTCAATAGTTACTCAGGCCAGAAAATACCAGTGTTAGGACAGTGCAGCCTTCTTGCAACATACAAGGGACAAACAAAACTTGTGTCATTTTACGTTCTTCGTTCTTCTACTGCAGTGAACTTGTTTGGTTTAGATTTATTTCAGTTGTTTAATTTGTCTATAGTATATCAGGTCCTCTCAGTGATTCAGACTGTGCCTTCCGCCAGTGTTTCTAGTCTATGTGAAGAATTTGCGGACATTTTTGCACCGGGCCTTGGTTGCGCTAAGAACTATGAAGCACATTTGGAACTGAAAGAAAACGCGCAACCGAAGTTTTTCAGAGCACGCAATGTTCCCCACGCACTGCGTGATGAGGTCGCAAGAACATTACACGGTTTAGAATCTCAAGGTGTACTTGAACGTGTGCAGGCTTCTCTCTGGGCCTCACCCTTAGTAATTTTGCCAAAACCTTCCGGAAAATTCAGACTTTGTGTGGACTTCAAGGCAGCTGTGAATCCACAACTTGTGACTGCAACTTTTCCTTTGCCCCGCCCGGAAGATCTTTTTGACACACTGTGCCCGGGAAAATATTTTTCAAAGTTGGACCTAGCAGATGCGTACTTGCAAATACCTGTGGACGAAGAATCCCAGCGCGTCTTGGTGGTAAACACGCATCGTGGTTTGTATCGCTTCAAAAGACTGCCATTCGGGTGTGCGTCCGCACCTGCATTGTTTCAGCAATATTTACAAACTGTTTGTGCGTCGGTCCCTACTGCTGCGAACTATCTGGACGATATTGTGATCTCCGGAATGACAGAAGCCGAACATTTGCAAAATCTCTGAACATTATTTCAGGTCTTGCGACAAAATGGTCTTCGCTTGAGGAAGGACAAATGTGTGTTTTTTGCTCGGGATATACCGTACCTGGGACATGTCATAAATGCCCAGGGCATCCATCCGAGTCCGGAGCACCTCCGTGCCATACAGGCCTTGCCGTCACCGCAGAACTTGAAACAGCTACAGAGTGTGCTGGGTAAAATAAATTATTATCATAAATTTCTGCGCAATGCTTCTTCCATTTCAGCTCCGCTTCATCGCTTACGCCGTAAAGGTGTTCCGTTCGTCTGGACGACGGAATGCAAACGCGCCTTTTGCCAGTTGAAATCGGCGTTGCTTTCACGTACTTGCCTTACGCCATTCGATCCCCGAAAACCCCTTTTGTTGATGGTAGATGCATCGGATTTCGGGATCGGTGCTGTGCTTGCGCACAAAGATGGATCGCATGATCGCCCTATTGCCTTTGCGTCAAACTTGCTCTCATCTGCGCAAAGAAATTATTCACAGATAGAGAAAGAGGCTTTAGCTCTCGTGTTTGGTGTTACTAAGTTTCACGATTTCTTGTATGGTCGTCACTTTACCATCATCACGGACCACAAACCTTTGACGTCGCTTTTTCATCCGAACAAGCCGGTACCTCCGCGTACGGCGCAGAAATTCATTCGCTGGTCTCTTTTCCTCTCGCAGTACTGCTACGATATCTTGTATCGGTCCATTGCTAAGCACGGAAACGCTGATGCGTAGTCCCGTTTGCCTGTTGCTGAGGATAAAGCATTCGATTCTTCCGAACTTGCTTGCATGTTCATTGATGCGGAAACCGATGATGTGGTCGCATCGTTTCCGATTGATTTTCGTCGTGTCGCTACAGTCACAGCTGTTGACCCTGTCCTTGCTACTGTTTTGCGTTTTGTTGCTACGCAATGGCCCTTGTCCAAGTCACGGATCGAGGATCCGCTGGTTCGCCGATTTTTGCTCACAAGGAGAGACTTTTTGTACGACGTGGTGTTTTGTTGTTGCGTTCTGATAATGATCAGTCCCGAGTCGTGGTCCCACGTTCGTTACAGTCCTCTGTCTTAAAGCTTCTCCACCAAGGACATTGGGGTATAGTGCGAACTAAACAACTTGCTCGTCAGCACTGTACTTGGTTCGGAATCGATGCTGCGCTTACGAATATGTGCTCCTCTTGCGTGGCGTGTGCCGAACAACAATCCGCCCCGCCGCGGAAATTCTTTGCATGGCCGAAAGCCACTTCCCCTTGGCAACGCTTGCACATCGATTTTGCTGGTCCATTCTGGAATGCTCGTTGGTTGGTTGTGGTCGATGCTTTCAGTAATTTTCCTTTTGTTGTCCGGATGTCTTCCACAACGTCTTCTGCCACAATCCAAGCCTTGTCTGCTATCTTTTGCATTGAAGGTCTTCCGCAAACTATTGTTTCCGACAATGGCCCACAATTCATGTCCACAGAGTTTCAGTCATTCTGCAAGGCCAATGGTATTCAACATCTGACGTCCGCGCCGTTTTCGCCTCAGTCAAACGGTGCCGCGGAACGATTGGTCCGGACTTTCACGTCACAGATGTTGAAATTGAAAGAGTCGCTTTCTCGGGAGGACGCTTTATTGCTCTTTTTGTCCTCGTATCGCTCTCAGCCCCGCGATGGTCGCTCGCCGGCTGAGTTGCTCCATGGTCGTTCTCATCGAACCTTGATGTCTTTGCTGCATCCGCCGCATCAGGTTCCTGTGCAGCGGCAGACTCCTGCTTTTGCTCCTGGCGACGTTGTCTTCTATCGCACCTATCGCGGTTCACGGCGTTGGCTCGCAGGGCGCGTTCTTCGCTGCCTCGGCCGCGCGATGTATTTGGTTTTGGGGGCCTCTGGTGAGGTGCGTCGGCATCTCAATCAGCTGCGCCTCTGTCGTCGCCCGGGTTCTGCCGCTCCCCGTCTGCTTTCAGCGACGGAGCCGTCGGGTCAGCGCCCTGGGGACCCATCTACTGGCTCGCCTCATCCCCAAGTGTTACCGACGCTGCCTTCCATTTTGCCTCATGGCGTCGCGCCACCGCCGCAGCCGCTGCAGCCGCCGCAGCCGCCTCCGGCGCCGACCGCAGTGGACGCTTCGCTGCAGCCGCCACGCGCCTCCCTGGGTCACGCGCCGCTGATCGCTTCCCGTGACCAGCTGTCCTCCGCCATGGAACTCTTGCCCGCTCCGGACCAGATGTCGTCATCGCGCGTCGGATTCTCCGACCACATGGAGGTCGACCCTTCGGCCCCTCCTGTCTCTTTACGGGCGCATACACCGCATGTTGACGTGCACCCTGGACTAGGTTTTCAGGCGTTTCCTAGCTCCCCTCGGACCGAATGGCCGGGTGCGGGTGGCACAGCCTCGCCTTTTGTTAGGCTCCCCACCTCATCGCATACGTCAACATGGGGTCCTCCCCACGGCGGGCGGAAGCCTTATCTCACGACCGTTCGCCGATTTGCGGGGGAGGAATGTGGTGTCACAGCCAGACACCACACGTCCTAGGTGGTAGCTTAAATCGGCCGCGGTCCTGTAGTACATGTCGGACCCGCGTGTCGCCACTGTGTGATCGCAAACCTAGCGCCACCACAAGGCAGGTCTCGAGAGACTGAATCGAACTCAGCCCAGTTGTACAGACGACAGAGCTAGCGACTAGACGTACGAAGCCTTTCTCTCTCATTAGCCGACAGACAGAATAGCCTTCAGCTAAGTTAATGGCTACGAACTAGCAAGGCGCCATTAGCCTTACAGTGATTGTAATTAGAGTCTCACTTGTGTTCACCATAGAGATGTAGAAGAAGACATTAAAGATAAGTATATGAGAAGCTCCGTTCTTTTCTTCATAGCATTAATTACGTATCCTGTTCCAGTACTTCACGCCCGTCTGCGTTAGTCTCGCGTGCCTTTTTAAGCCACCTCTATCTACAAGGTGTTGGCCCAGTTGCCGACACATCATGAACTTATACGTGATTACTCTGCTATTCACAATAAAATGCCTGGCAGAGGGTTCAATGAACCACCAAGCTGTCTCTCTACCGTTCCACTCTCGAACGGCACACGGGAAAAACGAGCACTTAAATTACTCTGTGCGAGCCCTGACTTCTCTTATTTCATCGTGATGATCATTTCTCCCTATGTAGGTGGGTGAGCACAGAATGTTTCGCAATCGGAGCAGAAAACTGGTGATTGAAATTTGATGACAAGATCCCGTCGCAACGAAAAATGCCTTTGTTTTACTGATTGACACTCCAATCACGTATCATGTCTGTGACACTATCTCCCCTATTTCGCGATAATACAAAGCGAGCTCCCCTTCTTTGTACTTTTTCGATGTCATCTATCAGTCCCATCTGATGCGGGTCCCACACTGCACAGCAATACTACAAAACGGTGCCGACAAGCGTGGTGTAAGCAGTCTCCTTAATAGGCCTGTTGCACCTAGTAAGTGTTCTGCCAATGAATGTCTTTGTTTGGCTGTACCCACAATATTATCTATGTGATCTTTCCAATTTAGGTTATTTGTAATCGTAATCCGTAAGTATTTAGCTGAATTAACAGCCTTTAGATTTGTGTGACTTATCGGGTAATCGAAATTTGGCTGATTGCTTTTAGTACTCATGTGAATAACTTCACACTTTTCTTTATTCAGGATCAGTTGCCACTTTTCACACCATACAAATATCTTATCTAAATCATTTTGCAAGTCGTTTTGATTATCTGATGAGTTTACGAGACGGTGAATGACAGCATAATCTGCAAACAATCCAAGATGGCTACTCAGATTGTCTCCCATGTCATTAGTATAGATCAGGAACAATAGAGGGCCCATAACACTTCCTTGGGGAACGCCGGATATTACTTCTGTTTTACTCGATGACTATCCGTTTGTTACTAAGAACTGTGACCTTTCTGAAAGTAAATCACGAATCCAGTCGCACAATTGAGGCAATACTCCGTAGGCACGCAGTTTGGTTAGAAGACGCTTGTGAGGAACGGTGTTGAAAGCCATCTGGAAATCTAAAAATATGGAATCAATTTGACATCCCCTGTCGATAGCACTTATTACTTCATGAGTAGCAAGAGCTAGTTGTGTCTCACAAGAGTGATATTTTCTAAATCCGTGCAATGTGTCAATAAATCGTTTTGTGGGAGGTACTTCATAATGTTCGAATACAGTATGTTCCAAAACCCTACTGCAAATCGACGTTAGTGATATGGAGCTGTAATTCAGCGGATTACTCCTACTTCCCTTTTTGGGTATTGGTGTGAGTTGAGCAATTTTCCAGTCTTTAGGTACGGATCTTTCGGTGAGCGAGTGGTTGTATATAATTGCTAAATATGGAGCGATTTTATCAGCATGCTCTGTGAGGAACCTGACTGGCGTACAATCTAGACCGGAGGCCTTGCCTTTATTAAGTGATTGAAGCTGCTTTGTTACACCGAGGATATCTACTTCTATGTTTCTCATCTTGGCGGTTGTTCTTGATTGGAATTCAGGATATTTACTTTGTCTTCTTTGGTGGAGGAGTTTGAAAAACCGTGTTTAATAACTCTGCTTTAGAGGCACTGTCATCAGTGGAACACTTAGTTCCACACGCGCAGCAGTTTCCCGGTTGGACCCATTGCAATCTCCCATGCCAATAATACGCCCTCATCCAAATTCACTGATTTAATGATTCAAATGGTTCAAATGTCTCTGAGCACTATGGGACTCAACTGCTGAGGTCATTAGTCCCCTAGAACTTAGAACTAGTTAAACCTAACTAACCTAAGGACATCACAAACATCCATGCCCGAGGCAGGATTCGAACCTGCGACCGTAGCGGTCTTGCGGTTCCAGACTGCAGCGCCTTTAACCGCACGGCCACTTCAGCCGGCAATTTAATGATATCTTCCTCGCATACGTCTGCGAGACGTCCTGAACTTCTGCTCTAGTCAGAATGATCTGTTACCTTCCGTTTATAGCGAAAACGAAAGCTACTTGCACGTTTTACCGGCAGATGATGATACAGCGCAAAATAGTTTGTTGACCTTCAACCATCCGATCAAAATGGTTGAAATGCTAATCATTTCTGCATAACATACTAATGTACATGTAATAAGAACGTCTTATCTCTAGTGGTTCGAGCTGTTCCGTTTTTTCTGAACGTGGGTATACATCCACTTAAACCATTGCATCTTCAATAGTTTTTCCATCTACCGAATTCATTTTCAGCAGAGTCTGTTATTTTTCTGCCCAAATAGAAAATCTCATCCACAACTTTTAGTGCCTCATTCACTGATTTAATTCCGTCAGCTTCCCCCTCGGTCCTTCGACAACATTCCATTACATTTTGCTTTCCTTTAATGCCTGGTAGACTCTTTCCGAGGCATTAGTTATTTCATTTCACTTATCTTGCAAGTCCTTGCTGCCTCTATCAGAATTATTAAGTAATCAGAAAATCGAAAATTTTTATTTCTTCTCACTCAACTCAAATTGTCTTTCGAAATTTCTCCTTGGTTCCCTTCACTGCTTGCTCTACGTGCAGACTGAATAACATCGGGGAAAGGCTACAATCGTGCATCACTCCCCTATCAGCTGCATCCTCGTTTTTCCTGCCCTTCGAATTTTATAACTCCAGTCAGGTTTCTGTAGAAATTGTAGATAACTTTTCGTTCTGTATATTTTATCCTGCTACCATTCGAATTTCAAGAAGAGTTCACGAGTCATCACTATCAGAAGCTTTCCCTAAACCTACAAACAAAATGTTAGATAAGGAAGGAATGTAGGAACTATGAATATTTACTTACGTCCACTTCAAATACCGTACTTTACTAAACAGTGAGTACAGAAATGAAAGTATTTGTGCAATTGAATTGTGCTTGCACTTCATAGTAATTAAGCTGCTTGCAATATCTGGATAACTTAGTTCTCTCAAAACAAGACACTGAGCCAAACCAAAATGTTGGGCCTGGATTCCAATGTGGAGATCTGACAAACTTAAATTTTGAAAATCAGTTTTCTAAGTGCTGTATGTGATGACAGCTGAGATCTTCTTAGAGTGATCTCGATGTTAGGAACTATATTTGGCCCTCTTTCCCTTCCTAATTTCACTGCACCTACAAGGACTGTGTTCAGTGGCACCAGGGGATCTGTACGCACACTGACGTACTCCAGTGTGAGCGATCCATTTTTTCACAGTCATCGAAAAGCATATGGCACTCGGAATGCATGTCTGTGAACCATCCGCTTTGGCTTTGTAGTCAGTAATTGTACTGACAAGGGAACCTCCCCATCGCACCCCCCTCAGATTTAGTTATAAATTGACACAGTGGATAGGCCTTGAAAAACTGAACACAGATCAATCGAGAAAACAGGAAGAAGTTGTGTGGAACTATGAAAAAATAAGCAAATTATACAAACTGAGTAGTCCAAGTGTAAGATATGCAACATCAAGGAATGTGTAAACTGAGGAGCGCCGTGGTCCCGTGGTTAGAGTAACTGCGGAACGAGAGGTCCTTGGTTCGAGTCCTCCCTCGAGTAAAAATTTTACTTACTTTATTTTCGTAAAGTTACGATCTGACCGTTCATTCATTGACCTCTCTGTTCACTGTAATAAGTTTAGTGTCTGTGTTTTGCGACCGCACCGCAAAACCGTGCGATTAGTAGACGAAAGGACGTGCCTCTCCAATAGGAACCGAAAACATTTGATCGCAAATTCATAGGTCAAGCGATTCCTCCACAGGAAAACACGTCTGAAATATTCTATACGACACTGGTGACGGCATGTGCTTCACATTACAGGAATATGTTGTCGACCCACCTAACTTGCACACTTGGCGAATGGGTAAAAAGTTTCTTCTACCTTGCCCGATTTAGGTTTTCTTGTGGATGTGATAGTCACTCCCAAAAAAGTGATGAAAACATAAGAGTTTGTCACATAAGCGGCAACAAATGAATGCAAGTTTCACAGTCGCACAGTTTTCCCTGTGCTCTGTCAAAACATAGGTTTTTAACGTTTTCAAGTTTTTCCGTGTGTAGACCGTCAAATCTTGCATGTGTCCAAGCAAATCTGAACATGTCCTGGAATTTTGGAGAGCGAAGTTGATCATGTCTGAGTGCATGAACTTTGATAACTGTCTGAAAATAAAAAATTAATAAAAAATTAAAACTTTTCACTCGGTGGAGGATTGAACCAGAGACCTTCCGTTCCGTAGCTGCTCGCGGTAACCACGGGACCACGTTGCTCATCAGTGTACATGTACCTTGATGTGGCTTATCTTGGACACGGACTACTCAGTTTGTATATTTTGCTTATTTTTTTCATAGTTGCATACAACTTCTTCCTGTTTTCTCGATTGATCTGTGTTCAGTTTTTCATGGCCTATACCTGTGCCAACTTATAACTAAATCTGAGGGGGGTGCGATGGGGAGGTTCCCTTGTGAGTGCAGAGGTGAATGGCGTTTGGGATATCCATTTTACGGTACAAACGTACTCGACCGACAAGTCCATACGCTTAGTGAACAACTTAAGTTAGTTTAACGCTAACTGATTGTGTACCTGCGCAAAGCTGTTGGATATATCGATAGCCTGCTGCACATGTTGGGCGAATGTAACTGTAGTGTGTCGCTGCTGTATGCAGTGGTCTGTGGAACAACGTCACCTCGTAGACCAGCCTACTGACACCCACGCAGAACAGACGCATTTCAAAAGCGACGCATTTTGCAAGCAGAAAAGAAATCTGGGCTCATGCTGCACGTGATGTGTCACCAACGGCCAATAGAATGGGAAAGCCTGTGTCTTGTAATATTGTGACGTACTTAAACCGTTATTTTACATTTAACTGTAGGAAACAATTGACTTACTAAGCGTGCGCGGAACGCTTCGTCCGTCATCATAAATGCAACGAATGACCGCCCAGCATCGTGATTCGCAGAAACGACAAAGTTCTCAATATAATGGCATGGCTTTATTACCTGCGCGGTTAAACTCGGTGATCTGAGAGCAAAGCACTCTATGTGCTAAGAATGTCTAATTTGGCTTGCGATTTGTAACAAATATTTACTGATGTTAGAAAATGGTAAAACACTGGATATCAAAGAGTGACACTGACAGAAGATTTATCGTATGAACTTCGTAGGTATATGCAGGATTACACATTGCAAAAATCTATCTTATTTTCTCTGACGAAAGTTGTTTATAATAAAAATATCTGGCTCCCCTACAAATTACCGACTTCATTATTTAGATCAGAAAATAGCCTTAGGTAGTTTTAACGTAATTCTCTCTCTCATCAAACACAACGGACTCAAGTCATACGTGTTGCTTCAGTAAAGTGGCGACGAAGCCGAACAATGAAAAATGAGGACGCCAGGTTGGTAGAACTATAAGTAATTTAAAATGTTGTTCTGATGTGGCAACTTATTACCAACCCCTTTCCACTTTCTGTTACTCCAGCACAAATTGAAGACAGTACACAAAGAAGTGAATAGCGCACACATTCTATAAGCATTCGATATTTCTTAGCCGCACATTTAACAGCCAGTTTGAAAAGTAATATTTTTGCCAAAAGCATCACAGAACGGTGATCAACCCTGCGGATTCCGGCGTAGCGCCACCGGCAGGATAAACCTGTCCCGCCTCGAAGCAACAGCCTCTTTTCGGCCTATTGTTCAATTCCGCGCTTTCTGCTGCTTGCCGACGGTGGTCGGCACACAGCGAGTGAACTTTCCGTTCTTTCGCTGCTACCTGCATAACCTGGAAATCAGCGCTACCAGAATGAATAGCTGCGCCACGCAGGACAATAGGCCTTCGAGTGAGGAACTAAACTAAGCACACAGTCACAACGCGCCAGAATAAAGCAGTGAAAATTACGAAACGAATTCAAAAACAGTGAAGAAAACAAATTTTACTCTCTGGGGCAAAACCTGAAACCGATAATACGTCATAAAAGGTTGCGATCCATACTGCGTCTGTTTATTTATTAGAAAAAAAGACTGATCAACAAGACATTATAACAACTGGCCATTGACAAACTGGTTGATGCCTGGTGGCATAGAGAGAATGTGACGAGTTAAGGAAAAGTTCTAGAGACGATGGCAACACAAACTGGGACATCCAGTCACGTAACTCTCTGGCAAACGAAATATTTTTATTGCCTGGCACCTTGAAACGATCATCTTGGAAACGGTGAAGATGGTCAGCAGTTCGCGTGTTGCAGACTTGAGCATCTATGGAAAGAGGTTGAAGAACGGTGAAGCCACGAGTAGTCGGAAAGGTATTGGAAGTCCACGTCTCATCACAGAGTGTGGAAAAATGGCCTTGAGCACTATGGGACTTAACATCTGAGGTCATCAGTCCCCTAGAACTTAGAACTACTTAAACCTAAGTAACCTAAGGACGTCACACACATCCATGCCCGAGGCAGGATTCGAACCTGCGACCGTTACGGTCGCGCGGTTCCAGACTGTAGCGCCTAGAACCGCTCGGCCACACCGGCCGGCCCAGAGTGTGGAGATTGGACGATAGACCTCTCTGTAAAGCAGGACAGGCGGCGTTCTGTGGTAGGTCTGACGACAGTCTGCATTGATGGTGCTGGTACACGTGTTTCGGAGCACACCATTCAGCGCACATCGTTGAGCATTGGACTCCACAGTAGGCTACCCTTATCAGTCACCACATTGACTCAACGCCATCATCATTAATTATGATGGCTGTGGGCACGGAATGATCAATACTGGCTAGTGGATAAATGGACACGTGCCGCCTGGTCGGCGGTTTTTTGTAAAGGCTCGTTGCTACTCCTGTGGAGGTCCAGTTGTCACTGCTGTTACGGTAGGCAGAGTGTGTGAGTTCTTGAAACAGCTTCTGCCCCAGGGTCAGGTAACAGAATAGGAGATCGAAGGATCCACAACACTCCAACAGACTAGTAACAAAGTCACACAAATGGGTTAAAATGGTTTACTTATCTTTGTCACTAGTTGAATCATGAAGTCTGCAACACTGCTTGTAATATAACATAAAAAAGGTCCTCAGTGGCTAAATGCAAATAATCGTAGGTAATCTTCACAATACATAGCAAATGCGATTACAACAATTGTCTGTTCACTTCTAACAAGGGAACGTCCCCGTAACACCCCCTCAGATTTATAAGTTGGCACAGTGGATAGGCCTTGAAAAACTGAACACAGATCAATCGAGAAAACAGGAAGAAGTTGCGTGGAACTATGAAAAAATAAGCAAAATATACAAACTGAGTAGTCCATGTGCATGATAGGCAACATCAACGATAACATGAGCTTAGCAGCGCCGTGGTCCCGCGGTTAGCGTGGGCAGATACGGCACGAAAGGTCCTTGGTTCAAGTCTCCCCTCGGGTGAAAACTTTAATTTTTTATTTCCAGTTTATGTGACAAACTCTTATGTTTTCATCACTTTTTTGGGAATGATTATCAAATCCACAAGAAAACCTAGATCGGGCAAGGTAGAAGAATCTTTTTACGCATTCGCCAAGTGTACAAGTTAGGTGGGTCGACAACATATTCCTGTCATGTGACGCACATGCCGTCACGAATGTCGCATAGAATATATCAGACGTGTTTTCCTGTGGAGGAATCGGTTGACCTATGACCTTGCGATCAAATGTTTTCGGTTCCTATTGGAGAGGCACGTCCTTTCGTCTACTAATCACACGGTTTTGCAGTGCGGTCGCAAAACACAGACACAAAACTTATTACAGTGAACAGAGACGTCAATGAACGAACGGCAAGATCATAACTTTGCGAAAATAAAGTAAGTAAACTTTTTACTCGAGGGAAGACTTGAACCGAGGACCTCTCGTTCCAAAGGTGCTCACGCTAACCACGGGACCGCGGCGGTCCTGAGGTCACACTGTCTATGATGTTGCGTATCTTGCACATGGACTACTCAGTTTGTATATTTTGCTTATTTTTTTCATAGTTCCACGCAACTTCTTCCTGTTTTCTCATCTGATCTGTGTTCAGTTTTTCAAGGCCTATCCATTGTGCCAACTTATAACTAAATCTGAGGGGGGGTGCGATGGGGAGGTTCCCTTGTAAGAGTTCGCTAAACGACGCTCCCTGAGTAAGTCGGCCATGGATGATGATCTATAACCAAGTGGGAGAGAGCTGCTCTTCTATCTTACGGGTAGAGGATTCTGCGCTTTGTCGCCCGGTCATTGGTGGATTGTACTCGGCCGGCAATTGGTCGAGGCGAAGTCGATATCATCGTCGTCAGGGCAGCCCGTGGCGCTGGTGAAACTCGCGCAAGTGGCGATTCTCTATGGCACCGGCACCATATCGCACCTTTGTGTCTGTGGCGCTTTTGCCGTGCTGTGTGTTGTTCGGACGACACAGAACGGCTGTGTCCGCATACGTTGTTACCCATGGGAACAGCTGTACAGAACATGCATCATGCCACGAATGCACACTGGTTGGGCAGCGTGAAGGATTTTCATCTGGACTTTGTAAGATTTATAATCGAAGGCACCACCATAACTGTTGAGTACGCGAACTGTGTTGTGTATCAGCTCCATCCTTTTATCCTTGATGTCATTCCAGATGGCAAAATGGTTCAAATGGCTCTACGCACTATGGGACTTAACATCTGAGGTCATGAATCCCGTAGACTACGTACACGTAACTAACCTAAGGACAGCACACACATCCATGTCCGAGGCAGGATTACAACCTCCGAACGTAGCAGCCGCGTGGTTCCGGACTGAAGGGCCTACAACCGTTCGGCGACAGCGGCTGGCCTTCACAGACGGACATGGCATCTTCTAGCAGGATAACTTTCCATGTCACCCTCAACCAGAAACGAGCCGCAGATATTTGAAGAGCATGGTAGTGAACTTGCACGGATCTCTTTACCATCAAATTCACCTGATGTGTACTCGGTGGGCGCGCCGGATTAGCCGAGCGGCCTGAGGCGCTGCAGACATGGCTGGTCCCAGCGGAGGTTCGAGTCCTCCCTCGGGCATGGGAGTATGTGTTTGTCCTTAGGATAATTTCGGTTAAGTAATGTGTAAGCTTAGGGACTGATGACCTTAGCAGTTGTCCCATGAGATTTCACATACATTTGAACAATATTTTGTACTCGGTGGAATATATCGGGGACGCTATTAGCCGCTAGCTCCGAATCCACACCATGTCAAGACGTAATGTACGTGAGTGAAGTAACTTCTGTTTAGATGTCCTGTGTTACATACTTCCGAAACCATACCAAGGACTTGCCGAATCTATGCTGTGCAGAATTGCTGCTATGTTGCTTTCCAAACGTGGACCAACAGGCTATTAAACAGCTGGGCACTATGTTTTGTCTCACCAGTTTACATACGTCATAGGAGTACTAGTATGAACATACACCGTATAACCACATTTTAATTCAACATATGAGCGTTGGGATGCAAACAATAATCCGACATTGCAGTCCCGGCCAAGTTCGTACCACTTGTTATGAGGTGTCGGGTTTCTATCTTTGTTGCGTGCATAACTCTGACTTGTGCTTGTAGAGTGAAAAATTGTGTTTGCAGTGTTTAGTATTAAGGGTACGGAAAGAACAAACTGAGTCACCATCGCAGCATCACATCCTCTCATTCGATGAGATACAGTCATGTAATTTAATAGAGGACGGTTCGTCTAAGCTATAGTGGTCATCATCTTGAGGCCACCATGTTTTCTGTCTCATTGTCAGGCATATACTGGCGATCAATCTTTCTAGTACTGCTTAAGTTCGCCCAAGAACCTCCCCGTCGAGTGCCACAATACAAGCATCTGTTAAAGATCTCGGCCACGATATTTTGAACTTAGCAGCAGAAAATTAAAATTTCAGAACCAAAATTAAGACAAACGTGTCATTATTTACTGATTAATCACCCACATTTAAATCATTTATTTACTCATCTACCACAAAGAGAACAAGTATCGTCAAAAACATTATCGAAAAGTACTTAGAAATGGTTGATAATCTCCAAGTGATAGTATTCGGAAGAACGGTCAGACCATTTAAGTAAAATGAAAGTTAGATTCCTAGAGTATTGATAACTCTGTCGTGCTTTGCAGTATTTTGCAATCAGTAATGTTATGGTCGAAGTAGAGGATATAAAATTGGCAGTGGCAGTGAAAGCATTCCTGAAAACGAAAATATCGAGTATAGATTTAAGTGTCAAGAAGTCCCTTCTGAAAGTATTTGTGTGGACTGTAGCCTTGCTTCGACGTGAAACATTGACGATAAATACTTTAGACACGAAGAGAATAGAAGTTTCTTACATACGGCGTTACGGAAGAATGCTGAAGATTAGATGAGTAGAGCACGTAACTAATGAGGAGTTACTGGATGGAATTGGGAAGAAGAGGAATTTGTGGCACAACTTGACTAGGTAACGGGATCGGTTAGTAGGACACACTCTGATGCAACAAGGGATCACCAAATTAGTACTGGAGGGAAGAGTGGAAAGTAAAAATCGCAGGGGGAGACCAAGAGATGAATGCAGTAAGCAGATCTGCAAGGATGTTCGCTACAGCAGCTACGCTCGGACATGAAGAGGCATGCATAGGATAGAGTAGCGCGGAGAGCTGCATCAAATAAGTCTCTGGACTGAAGACCACAACAACAACAGGGACGAAACGCCTCTGAAATGGCAACTACAGTTTTTAATTCAGGCAATCGATGCGTATTTTTCTGAGAAATTAGTAGGTGGTAAACTCTTGCACATTTAATTTCTAGATGTTTCTAATGACAATTTAAAAATAAATCTTTGTTGCATCACTGTGCCCAATGTTTAAGGGTACTGAAACTTGGCTGTTAGTGTCATCACGACGTAACTGATCAGTGTGCACATTTATTGGCGAATTACATCACTGAAACTCATCCTTGCGTATTGTGAAGAGTACAGAGATCTAATCATGTTTTAAGTGGGAAATGTATTGTTGCAGTTAGTTTTTATTTTCATTCATAAAATGTTTCCCCCAAAATTGCGAACGAGATTACTGCTCTTAGTGCAGTCTATAGTGCGATCAACCCAAGGTGATGATCCAGGGGATACTGGAGCAGTCTCTGTGGTTCTAAGTATCAACTCAAGATGACAGTTCAAGATGGCGATCAAATGGTTCAAATGGCTCTGAGCACTATGGGACTTAACATCTATGGTCATCAGTCCCGTAGAACTGAGAACTACTTAAACCTAACCTAAGGACATCACACAACACCCAGTCATCACGAGGCAGAGAAAATCCCTGTCCCCGTTTCGGAGGGTGCGTGGCGAGCAAGCCCCACTTGAGGGTGGCCCATGTGGTTGTTTGAGAATTCTTTGTCGCGCCGATTTATTTCGACAAAGAGTATTGTTTAATACTGCAAGTGTGCGAGCATATATTTGGTGAACTGGAAGTGCTACGATTATTTGTGTGGGTACGATTTTCGATGTATACATCGTCGTAAGTGAACATGTGGCGTACTGTGATATCGCGCCAAAACTGTTAGAACAAAGAGGACAGTGGGACATGTGGTTCTGTTCGAATTAATTGAATAACTTTCGATTATAGCAGCCTACAGTACTGCTATTGGGGGCTCGGAGTCAAATTATTATTGAAGTAAAACTGTAAATCGTCTCACCAGTGAAAATTTCATTGTGTGAAAGAAAAGCACAACGCCAATAAATAATGATTGTACTGTGTCGTGAAAAACTGATTTTAATATAATAATCGCCTAATTCTTGTTCCCTAGCATAAACTGTACTTATGTCTGAGTGAATAAATAATTCCAAACTATAACAAATGCGCGGGTGTGGAAGGGTACTAATGCACCAAGTGTGGAAATCATCCCCTGACACCCACGTGAGAGCCAAAACTTGCAATAACATTTTTTTAAACCAACATTTGTATATGCACATTCGTGTGAACTCTGCAACTGCCCTTTTTTTTTCATTATTTTACCGCCCCGTCGCAATCTCCTTGGCATGGTTGCCTACTTGCTTCACACGTTTGCACCAAACTGAGCTTTCTGTGTGTGAGCACTCAGTATTAAAGGGTAAACACACATGGCGCTCTGGTAGCTGGCCGTGCGGGGCAGCCGTGCGGTCTCAGGCGCCTTGCCACGGTTCGCGCGGCTCCCCCCATCGGAGGTTCGAGTCCTCCTTCGGGCATGGTTGTGTGTGTTGTCCTTAGTGCAAGTTAGTTTAAGTTATATTAAGTACTGTGTAAGTTTAGGGACCGATGACCTCAGCAGTTTGGTCCCATAGAACTAATCACAAATATCCAATTTCCTCTGGTGGCTACTCCACCTCGCCCTCTGTTGGTGGTTGACGTTGAAACTATCAGCACTACAACTTCTATACTGTGGTGGCTTATACTGTCATCGGATCAAAATCGACATCGTCTTTCAAAGTGTATTTTTTCCAGCGGTGTATTTTGCATATATTTTTGTGCGCTGTTATCAGTTTTGTGAATACTGTACATAGATTTTCCTACCTTGTTAGCTTTAAAACATTTTAAAAACGAACTGCAATGAGGGTGGACTGAGAAAACGATATACGGCAAGAAAAACATATAGAAAATATTATTCTATTTTGTTAAACTCTGGTCATTCGTTTTATTACATTGTACTCTGTCATTCAACCATGGCATTGCTCGTAAATGCACTTGACATAAATTTTGCACACATGTCCTCCTCCTCCATCAGTGTGTAGCGAGGGTTCGTTTATATTTTAAGTTATCTCGTTGTGATTTTCAGCTCTCAGTAGTTTGCGATCTCGTAACTTATTAAATATTACTTTTATCTACAGAATATTCTGCCTTTGACTAAAAAACAGGACTTAGCAACACCGACCATTCAAGGCTTTACTGAGCCTTTAAATACAATACATATTGATGCATGAATTGAAGACCTAAGGTCTCAAAATGAGTCCGTGATCAGTTTTTGGCACTTTATTTCACACGTCCGCATTGATCATACAAAATTTTTTACACTTAAATATTACCGCTTTCGGCTACTGCCATCTTCAGATCATAAAATATTCTGATGTAGCATCAACGTCAAACTAAACATCTAGGTACATAATATCTACCTACATGTTTAGTTTGGCCTTAACACTTCGTCAGAATATTTTACGATCTGAAGACGGCAGTAGCCGAAACCTTGTAATAGCGAAGTGTAAAAATTTTTGTATGATCAAGACGGACATGTGAAATAACGTATTAGATGATAAGTATCTTGTTACAGCAGATTTTCTGGTTCACGAATAACAAACGTTTTTTCAGTACATCCATATGTACATTATTGATATAATCTTCTGGTCATTGATATTCCTTGACAGAGTGGCTGGCGCAGAAGAGTCTTTGCCGCCTTTGATTACTTTGCCCGTCGAGACTCTTAAGTATTGATTGTCCACGGTAAGTTGACGATTTTCGCGGTGGCTGACGGTAACGGCCGTGCCTCTGCATCACGGCTGCATCTGCATTATTTATTTACAGCAAATAATGAAAAATGAAAGCTGATGAAAGTCAAAAACTGATTTTTGAAATCTGTTTGCGCACTGCATTTATTAAACACTGCCAAGCAGTTATGTCTACAAAGTATAATTAAATGAGCCTGAAAGACCAATAAAGATAATGTTACCTAAAGATCAGTGTCATTTGTGTCGGATTCATCATCACCATCATCATCATCATCATCATCGCTTGAGAGCTTGGTAGCTATTATCCCATCTCACGTCCGAAACTATTGCTCCAGGTGATACGCTATTCCTGCAGTAACCTTTCCAACCCTGTGCAGCAACTGAAAAGACAGCAACATTAAGAAGATTCTGCAGTCTTTCTTTCGACATGTTGCCAGTGACATTTATCTCACAGAAAATATGTTTCATATTGGCACAAATCAATTCTATCGGATTTAGATAGCAGTTACAGGACGGTAAATGAACTCCTCTGTGGTTTCTACTCTCAGCGTTCTCATAGGCGACGAACATTTTCCCGGCTGGTTTGTTTTCCTTTATTTTAGATAACAGTTCAGCCTTCCTAATTGAGTCGTAGCAGTTTATTCACCTGACTCGCTGCGACTCTACTATCGTAATCCCGAAATCATTTTTATTAAGCCTTCTGTCGAACTTCCTACTCTGGTACGGTGCGTTATTCATACAGTCACAGGATTGGGTGGAATAATAGGAACCACCATATCTAAGTACCCCCTTCCTCTCCCCTCCCGGCGGAATCCGCTAGTTTCGTCGACTTCAAGACGATGGCAGGTTAGCGCAAAAGGTTCCTTGCATGAAACTTCCTGACAAATTAAAACTGTGTGTCAGACCACGTTCCTAGGGACGAGTCTTGATCCGGCACACAGTTTTAT
This sequence comes from Schistocerca nitens, assembly GCF_023898315.1. Taxonomy (NCBI): domain Eukaryota; kingdom Metazoa; phylum Arthropoda; class Insecta; order Orthoptera; family Acrididae; genus Schistocerca; species Schistocerca nitens. The sequence continues at coordinate 612,395,610 of NC_064619.1, forward strand.
TTTGTCCGAAAGTTTCAAATCAAAACACGCTCCGCTGCAAAGCAAAAATTCGTTCTAGTTTCCTGCGTCTTGCTGCAAGTACTTGCCGAATTTATCATTCGTGTTGGTTTTTCTCAAACTTACAGAAATTGTGTTTAGTATCGGAGCGAAAATGTCAGTGTCGAAAAGGAGAATGGCACAAAGACAAATGAGCCGAAACAAATGACCAATAGCAACACCTAAACACATACAACTGGCGCCACCTCTCAGTGAAGTGCGAAATGCGTTTAGCAATCAATTTGTTTCATCAGAAGGCAAAGTAGAATGGCAGTACAGATGATTTTAATTTTAGCTTAATATTACATTTGTCATAAAAGAAACACATACTGCTTGCAAAAAGTCGAAGATTAATTAAAATGCAGTCTCATGGTGAGATACTACACCGCATTCTTGTTTCCTGTTTTCGAATAGTTGATTATACAATGGAGAAGAGATGTTCGAAATTTGCATAGGACATCCTCAAACTTTTTAAGCCCGCTAAGTACTCTGATATTAGTTAACTGAATACTGTTTCACGGTAACATCAATATGTACTCATCCAATATTTTTTTCTATTTCTTTGTTTCTGTCTTTCCTCACAATTTGTATTCATTAATAATAAGGCACCAACAGTGGTGACTGCTCTAGTATTTAAGAATAACTGCACTTCTGCAACAAGTACTTGCAGCAGGTTCCTGATCTAAACTTTCCCCATTAACTTGAAGAAGTAAACTTGAGTAAGATTTTGTTCTAGTCCAAAAATCTCAGCAAGTGATTACAGAAGTTACTGGCTAACGGACACAGGACTTTCGTAATACTTAGCATCTAGAGGCAGCCTGACGCTGGCAGCACTCGGATACAAATGAATGTCTTTCAAGTAGTGCCGAATTTTCCCGCTTCTGGCGGCACTGGCGAAGTCGTCAAGTTATCGCTGCCAAACAGCACGTCTCCATCTTCCTTGGAACGGCACGGAGACAAGGCGGAACGATACCTCATGCAAATAACAAAATACAAAAAGCAGTGATTGCTCCCTCATAAATTTTCTTACGTAATGAAAATTTTATATTCTGAACGAGTATTCTGGATACCAAAAATGCATGTAATTCTACTAATAAATCTTTCACATTTGTATTCAAAGATAGTGTGACATTTCACTTCCACTCTAAGAAATTATTTATTTGCGAACTTTGGCTACAATCTGGTACCCTCACAGCGCCCACCTTTTCCTCCTATCATTTCCCTATCCACCTCATCCTCCCATCTATATCTGTCCATCTCCTGCTTCTCACTCTCTCTGTCTCTCCACCACCTCCTCCTCTATTTGTTCATATTCACTGCGGTGCCTTTCTGACCATATCTTACTCCCCATCCCAATGTCTATATCCTCCTCCGCCTCTCTCTGTTCATCTCCTCCTTGCCTTCTTCCTCAGGTTCCTGTGCAGTGCCCTTTTACACCTTCCATTGCTTCCTGCATCTCCTCCTCCTTCCCCCTTTCTTCTGTCCATCTCTCTTCCCACCTCTCTAGGCGCTACAGTCTGGATATGCGCGACCGCTACGGTCGCAGGTTCGAATCCTGCCTCAGGCATGGATGTGTGTGATGTTCTTAGGTTAGTTAGGTTTAAGTAGTTCTAGGTTCTAGGGGACTGATGGCCTCAGAAGTTAAGTCCCATAGTGCTCAGAGCCATTTGAACCACCTCTCTGTCTCTTCCTTCCTCCTCTCTATGCACATCACAACATTCTGCTCTCTCTGTCTGTTCTCTCTTCACCCCTTTCACTCTCCATCTCATCCTCCTACACACACTGTCTTTGTAACGTCTCCTCCACACTCTCCCCCTGCCTATCTCCTCTTCCGCTTTTTTTCTGCCCGTCTCATGCTCCCCCCCCCCACCCCCCACCCCGCACTGTCTGTCCATCCCCTTCACCACCATGACTTGGAAATATTATAACACTACTTAAAAGTGGTTGTTTACAATGATTCTGAATGCAACTTTGTGTATATTAACCCAAAAGTAGATTTTGAACTGCTGAGAAATTCATTGCTAAACTTTGATCAACATATGATCTATTTCGAGAGCATTAGAGAGGGAGTTTTAAGGATGCTGCAAATCATTAGTGACCTTGTTGAAGAAACCACATACCTTTCTGGCGGCTGCAAATCAACATGGATTCCATAAATAAAGATCATGTGAAAGTCAGCTCGCTTTGTTTATTCACAAGACTATGGAAGTAGTACATATCATGTTCCTCACTTCTGGTCTGTGTTCGATACTGTTCTACAATGGAACCACATGAGCGAAATATGGAATATCACATCATATTTATGGTTGGATCGAAGAGTTCCTGGCAAGTAATGTGTTGATCTTAATGGTGAGGGAACTCATTCTGTTTGTTCATGACACCATATGGTGACAGATACAGGTGTCTTTGTTGGTGCTATGCCTTGACTTCTGCTATGCGTTCGTTACAGTTTTGCAATGTTGCCAGAAATACCAAATACGGATTATAAGACCAGATTTGAGGAAGGATTGAAGAGTTTTTACCAACATCATGTTTTTAATAGCGAGGAAAGTCCAGCTTAATTACAGTTTCAGCCATTAGTCTAGCAACCAGCAGCAGAATGTCTGAGGCAGTGGTCACAGCAGCATCAGCTCTCATCACTACACATCACAGAACACAAAAGAACACCATACACTTCCAGTATTACAGTAGGCTAAGTGACAAGTCACATAGCCAGATTTGATTGGGTGTGCAGCATCTGTAGAGTATAATAGGGGTTGATAAAATTATGCCGACATTTCAAATGCATGACGTAGTTCCAGCAGATTCATATGTGCATTTTGCAGGATAAAATTTGAACTAGTCTGTCAGGGCATGTTGGTGGGTGTAGTCAGTGGTACAACACTGCAGTGCCCTTACTTAGTTATGAATACAGCACTGCGGTGGTAGGACATCAGATGCGCAGTGCACTTACCTGAGCATATGGGCAGAGGATCTGGAGGGGTGCACAATGCTGCGGCATCATCAAACAGAGTTGACACGACCCAGTGCTCACAAAACAGTCTGGCATTGCGTGGCACACAGCCTTAAACAGCTGACAGAACCAGGGCATGAACTACACATAAACGGGGGCTCTCTCAGGTGCGGCGTTTGTTTAGAAAATAAAGATGCAAGTGCATACGTCTCCCAGTCCAATTTTACCACACCTAATAGTAATAAGTGTTTTTCAAGTGTACCTACTGCACCCGTGAGGTTTACAGTTTTACAGTTACGACAATGTAGCCGTTGCATTTCCAACTCACATTAAAAACTGTATAAACTGTGACATCACGTAGATAAGTAAAAACTGGTCAAACATAGCAAAAGTAATCTTAAGCTTAGGACAAATAAACTGTAAGACCATAGGTGTGGGAAACACCAATGGTATTTGAATTCCCCACCATTTTAAACTTAGGATAAGGTATTGGAGAACCATGTAGACTCTTCTCATTTCCCTAGGTCCATCGTCTTAGCTACCATGTAGATAGTACCTCTAGGTCACCATCCAGGATGAGGATCTGGGATTCTGACATTGGTACTATCCCAGTATTCCCAGGTCACCATCTAAGAGCGCTACATTTTGACATATTACAAACTGTCATAGTATCTCCAGGTCTGCTATCTTGAATACTGACGCCATGGACTGTCCTCATTTTCACAGGTCTGCATCTTGGATTTTAATCCTACAGGTCAGTATTCCATCTTACATTTCCAGCCACTTTACAATTAGGACAACTGGCCCAATTTCACAGTGATGTCACAAGAATGGAGGTAAACCTGGGATATTTTAAATTTCCTGTGGATATGTTTAACTTTCTGCCATTTTATATATAGGGAAATTGACCTATATCAGATGTGTTGGGAGGAATAGTGCATACGTAGTTGACGACATCAGTGGGAAAGGGACTGATGGAAGTGGGGAGGCAGTGGCATTTGCCCTCGAATGCCCACACGTACAATATTCTTAATTTGTAATTCCTTAACTTCCAGCTTCATAAGTGTAAATTCAGCCAGCTGTGACCATGTGCAGTGTAGCTCGCATAATTATGTGAGACACAGGTGCACTTCAGTCGTGGCTTGTGGAGGCAACCCAAATTCCTTAATGCTTCGGTTTCTTAATGGCTACATACACTCCTGGAAATGGAAAAAAGAACACATTGACACCGGTGTGTCAGACCCACCATACTTGCTCCGGACACTGCGAGAGGGCTGTACAAGCAATGATCACACGCACGGCACAGCGGACACACCAGGAACCGCGGTGTTGGCCGTCGAATGGCGCTAGCTGCGCAGCATTTGCGCACCGCCGCCGTCAGTGTCAGCCAGTTTGCCGTGGCATACGGAGCTCCATCGCAGTCTTTAACACTGGTAGCATGCCGCGACAGCGTGGACGTGAACCGTATGTGCAGTTGACGGACTTTGAGCGAGGGCGTATAGTGGGCATGCGGGAGGCCGGGTGGACGTACCGCCGAATTGCTCAACACGTGGGGCGTGAGGTCTCCACAGTACATCGATGTTGTCGCCAGTCGTCGGCGGAAGGTGCACGTGCCCGTCGACCTGGGACCGGACCGCAGCGACGCACGGATGCACGCCAAGACCGTAGGATCCTACGCAGTGCCGTAGGGGACCGCACAGCAACTTCCCAGCAAATTAGGGACACTGTTGCTCCTGGGGTATCGGCGAGGACCATTCGCAACCGTCTCCATGAAGCTGGGCTACGGTCCCGCACACCGTTAGGCCGTCTTCCGCTCACGCCCCAACATCGTGCAGCCCGCCTCCAGTGGTGTCGCGACAGGCGTGAATGGAGGGACGAATGGAGACGTGTAGTCTTCAGCGATGAGAGTCGCTTCTGCCTTGGTGCCAATGATGGTCGTATGCGTGTTTGGCGCCGTGCAGGTGAGCGCCACAATCAGGACTGCATACGACCGAGGCACACAGGGCCAACACCCAGCATCATGGTGTGGGGAGCGATCTACTACACTGGCCGTACACCACTGGTGATCGTCGACGGGACACTGAATAGTGCACGGTACATCCAAACCGTCATCGAACCCATCGTTCTACCATTCCTAGACCGGCAAGGGAACTTGCTGTTCCAACAGGACAATGCACGTCCGCATGTATCCCGTGCCACCCAACGTGCTCTAGAAGGTGTAAGTCAACTACCCTGGCCAGCAAGATCTCCGGATCTGTCCCCCATTGAGCATGTTTGGGACTGGATGAAGCGTCGTCTCACGCGGTCTGCACGTCCAGCACGAACGCTGGTCCAACTGAGGCGCCAGGTGGAAATGGCATGGCAAGCCGTTCCACAGGACGACATCCAGCATCTCTACGATCGTCTCCATGGGAGAATAGCAGCCTGCATTGCTGCGAAAGGTGGATATACACTGTACTAGTGCCGACATTGTGCATGCTCTGTTGCCTGTGTCTATGTGCCTGTGGTTCTGTCAGTGTGATCATGTGATGTATCTGACCCCAGGAATGTGTCAATAAAGTTTCCCCTTCCTGGGACAATGAATTCACGGTGTTCTTATTTCAATTTCCAGGAGTGTATGAATCAGTGAGATGTTATTATTCTAGACAGATACTGTATTTTTCTCGAGTACTTCTTCAATAAATTTGTTTCACCTGATAGAGTAGCACAAACATATTTCTTTTACGACTTACCTGTATCAGGAATGCTCGTTTTACACTAAAGGTACAGTCATACATTACTTTTGTAGGGTTTAACATTCCAATTAATTGTTTTATGCAACATCCACTCTGCCCAGTACGAGACCAGATAGCAGCAGTGGTCGTTCAGTTTTCGAACTAGTAAAATGTGATTCGTACATTTTCGTAAAGTCAGAACAGGTAAACAGGAAAGCTATGGAGAAATTGCAGCAGCTTGATTTTGTGTTCTGAGCTGTTGACCCTTAGAGATCTCATAAGAGCAGTTCTTCCGATATGGAATGACTGAGTGATTATGCTAATCTAATAGATAAAGCAAATATTGCCGATTAATAATATAATAGCAATATCTCTGGAACTGTGTCAGCTTCAACTATAGGAACTGTAATGAATACGTTTAAAAATAGAATTGCGTTCAAGAGACTTTCGTTCCATTTAGGTGTTGGTTCTTGTGAAGCATTTCACGGTAAAAGCTTGCAACTTAATTGTGTGTATGAATATTTACAAATTATCTGTTTTTGTTCGTGACGGATTTTTTTTTAAGTTGTTGCAATTTTGTTGTAATTAGTTGGTGATAGTCTTGGCAGCTCTGCATTATATTAAAGAGCCAAGCATTTTCAGTAATGAATGACATCGTCTGTATAAAATTTAAAAAATGTAGGTGGTAGAAGACTCCCATATTTGATACTTTGATTAAAAAGATCAGTTTGATTTTTTGTTCAGTTACCTTAGAACAAGTGTTAGTTTTGCGCTATACGATTTCATCACAAATTAGAAGATAGTACCATCGTTCCAAATTCCAAACTTTTTCTTTTTATACGTATTTCATTAGTTCAAAAGCTTCATTTGACTGTATGCTTGTAACAGTCTTCCGTTCTCTAATGATGTTACGGTTTACTATTACATCACACGCATATTCATGCATCGAATGTTATATAGGCATTTAACGACTTCTTTCGTTCACAGGAGGACTACAATCATAACCCCTGCGATGTACTGAACAGAATTCAGATTAAGTGTGGCAGTAACAGAAGAAGATTAACAGACCACTGTATTATATAGTCCATCAAAGATATACAGTACTTCCGCACACCGTATTCTTAGCGGAAAATAGCGTACAGCAGGTACGTCAAAACGCATTAGACGTTCGAATATTCTCCCGAGCTTTAGATCCGCTACAAGCATGTCCACATTTTACTGATTGGTTATTGGCCAACCTTTGATAACGAAGAATTTATCAAATTTGCATATAGTGTTGTTCCCCACAGGTGAAATAGCTAACTGAAAACGATATGTTACTAATTGGACTCTGGAGTGAATTCATCTAAAGTAAAAATGTATTGTATAAAAAAGAAGATGTTAAGTCTTAGGTCGACATTTTAGGTAGGCCGATATTGGTGGTTATGAATAACAATTTCGCCGCTGCGTAATTTCTGCACCCACTGAAGTCAACAATTTCTCTGTAGTTGACGATGTGTATAACATTAACAGCGCTCGCATATTCCACTCACATTATTATTTGATAAATTGATTCCGCCGATACAGAAGTTCATTAGCGACACCAGTCCTCTAAGGAAATTTGACTGGTGATGGACCGGAAAATAGTTGTCGCCGTAGTTAAGCTGAGGCAGTACGGGAAGTTTTGGCTTAGGGCGTGACAAGCAAACAACTCCACGGCACGTCCTGAACTTCTAACTGTTCACTTAGAAGTTCCTGCATCATCGTAAAACAGGAATATCCCACCCGTCTTTGGTTTCGCAGTAAAACTGAATGAGAAATGCGCCAGTAGCAACGGCTCCTGCTCCCCAGCGGAGATTCCATGTGTGGGGGGAGCCTGGGAACAGCTCCGGTCTTACCTCCTCTACAGGAAACCGGAAGACGGAAATGCGAAGGCGGCTGCAATAAGCGGGAACGTCATTAGAGCTGCGGCGCGCTTTAGCTGAGACCTGACGAATCAGAGTACAGACGTGGGGTGAAGGAACTCGGCAGATCGGACAGCAATTTGTTGCAACCGAAAACTGTAGATTCTTAGGTATTCATTCCTAAACTGTTGTTTGGAAAGGAGATAGAAACAGTCAAATATAACGTAGCCTTTCTGTCGAAAATGTGGGAACAGTGAAGTGGTCCTTAACGGGACCACACCGTGGTTCAGGTCGAAAAAAAATCAATTTTCAGTTTTCATCATATTTCGATAGATTAAGGTTTTATTTAAGTACTCTGAAAAGGATTTAGCTGAAAAAAAATTTTCGAGCATTTAAAGAGCATTTTCCTACCACGTGTGTTTATGTGCCATGCCCACTTTTCTGTCACACACTTTTCTGCATATATTTCAGATCTTTATATCCCCTACATTGCACGTTAGGAATTTTTTTTTACTCCCCAGTGTGTTGGCTATCCTTGGAATGCAACCTTCGGTATTCTTTTGTTTCTACTGTTTGTAAACAACACGCTTTCAAACACGCAGTTAGCTTTGTTCAAGTGTGATTGCGAGTAGTTGTTATAGAAAACTTGCAGGTATACTGTAGGCAGGCAATTAGGAGAAATAAAGAAAACCAGGGGGCAATGAAGAGAGATGTTTGGGCCAGTACTCTACTGATGATAAGCTATGTCATGGATTGTGTCCATCAGGAGAAAATTCGTGGTACAAATACAATAGGGCTCAGGCAACTGGAGAATCTAATTCTCACCAGTATTCTCTTCCTGCTGTTGTTATTGCACCAATGAAACCTATTTTCAGAGACTTGGCTGATCATGACCTTCTAAGGAAATGTCTGCATGGGCAGACACAGAACCCAAATGAATGTTTCAACAGCAATATTTGGATTCGCCTTCCTAAAACTGTATTTGTAGGCATGCATACGTAGAAAGTAGGAGTTCATGATGCTCTTATTACATTCAAGTGAGGTAATATTGGAAAGTGTTGGATACTGAAAAAGCTGGGAATTAATCCTGGTGAAAATATGATCACTGGGCTGCAACATTGCGATAAAATGAGGATAGCCGATGCAGAGAGATCTGCATCTAATATGGCCAAGAAAGCAAGACAAACATCCAGGAAAGTGAAAAAGAAGCTGGAAGACCCGCTAGAGGGCAAAGAAGGGCCACCACATGCAGCAGGACAGTTTTAATTAACTGTAAGGAACAAATTTCAAAAGTTTTTTCTTTAAAGTCAATTTCCCGCAAACTAAAATTTTCAGTACATATGCCCCATTATATCAGAAACTATCATAGATAAATGAATGAAATTTTCAGAGTCTCTGCATAACATAAAAAGCCACCTCCGATACTACATTCATTAATATTCCCCCATAAGGAAGTTCAGAAAAAAATATTTTCTGCGGAAAAAATTTAATATTTTTTGTTAATAAATTAAAAAAATTATTTCTTAAAAACTATAAAATGGATAAAGTAGATTTTAGTACAGTTGACTCTATTAGCATCATGTAACATACAGTAAAAATATTAAGGTCCTGCACCAAATAGTTTTTTTCAGAAATGGGTCAAATACTTGCCTAAATTAACATGGGTTAGATAGGCAGGGTGTCGTCCCTTTAATGAGAAACAAAAGTGACACGCAAGTTACGCAGGTAGCAAAAAGGAGATTAGCAGCACACCATGTCATCCAGCATGAATTTCGGAATTTTCTGTCGTTTGAATCCAAACTCGTGGTTCCCTCAAATGACGTCTGAAAGTCATGGATCAAAGTAGTAACGTAGATGCAGTATTTCTTTACTTTCAAAAGGCATTGACACCTACGAACGTGAAATTTGTGACTGGATTGAGAAATCCTTGGTAGGGAGGACGAGCACGCTTATCTTGGATACAGAAACCTTGACAGATGTAGAAATACATTTAAGTGTGCTCCAAAGAAGAAAGAAGAGTGTAGGACCTTTCAGTTCGTGTTATATCGTAATAACCTTGCAAACAATATTAACAGTAATCTCGGAGTTTTTACTGATTATGTAGTTACCTACACTAAAGAGGTGTCTTCAATAACCGGACAGATGTTCAGCCAGATGTTATAAGGATTTCAGAGTGCTGCAAAGTTTGGCAACTAGCCTAAAAAGTTCAGAAATGTAAAATTTTGCGTTTTACAAAACCTAAAATATAGTATCCTGCCAGTACATTATCCATGAGTTGTAGCTGGAATCGGGGATTTCGTAGAAGTACTTCAGAGTAACAGTCTATAGGGAGAAGAAATGCAGAAATTACATAGATTCAGTTTTACGGGCGACAATTATTGAACTACACTCCTGAAAATGGAAAAAAGAACACATTGACACCGGTGTGTCAGACCCACCATACTTGCTCCGGACACTGCGAGAGGGCTGTACAAGCAATGATCACACGCACGGCACAGCGGACACACCAGGAACCGCGGTGTTGGCCGTCGAATGGCGCTAGCTGCGCAGCATTTGTGCACCGCCGCCGTCAGTGTCAGCCAGTTTGCCGTGGCATACGGAGCTCCATCGCAGTCTTTAACACTGGTAGCATGCCGCGACAGCGTGGACGTGAACCGTATGTGCAGTTGACGGACTTTGAGCGAGGGCGTATAGTGGGCATGCGGGAGGCCGGGTGGACGTACCGCCGAGTTGCTCAACACGTGGGGCGTGAGGTCTCCACAGTACATCGATGTTGTCGCCAGTCGTCGGCGGAAGGTGCACGTGCCCGTCGACCTGGGACCGGACCGCAGCGACGCACGGATGCACGCCAAGACCGTAGGATCCTACGCAGTGCCGTAGGGGACCGCACCGCCACTTCCAAACAAATTAGGGACACTGTTGCTCCTGGGGTATCGGCGAGGACCATTCGCAACCGTCTCCATGAAGCTGGGCTACGGTCCCGCACACCGTTAGGCCGTCTTCCGCCTCCAGTGGTGTCGCGACAGGCGTGAATGGAGGGACGAATGGAGACGTGTCGTCTTCAGCGATGAGAGTCGCTTCTGCCTTGGTGCCCATGATGGTCGTATGCGTGTTTGGCGCCGTGCAGGTGAGCGCCACAATCAGGACTGCATACGACCGAGGCACACAGGGCCAACACCCGGCATCATGGTGTGGGGAGCGATCTCCTACACTGGCCGTACACTACTGGTGATCGTCGAGGGGACACTGAATAGTGCACGGTACATCCAAACCGTCATCGAACCCATCGTTCTACCATTCCTAGACCGGCAAGGGAACTTGCTGTTCCAACAGGACAATGCACGTCCGCATGTATCCCGTGCCACCCAACGTGCTCTAGAAGGTGTAAGTCAACTACCCTGGCCAGCAAGATCTCCGGATCTGTCCCCCATTGAGCATGTTTGGGACTGGATGAAGCGTCGTCTCACGCGGTCTGCACGTCCAGCACGAACGCTGGTCCAACTGAGGCGCCAGGTGGAAATGGCATGGCAAGCCGTTCCACAGGACGACATCCAGCATCTCTACGATCGTCTCCATGGGAGAATAGCAGCCTGCATTGCTGCGAAAGGTGGATATACACTGTACTAGTGCCGACATTGTGCATGCTCTGTTGCCTGTGTCTATGTGCCTGTGGTTCTGTCAGTGTGATCATGTGATGTATCTGACCCCAGGAATGTGTCAATAAAGTTTCCCCTTCCTGGGACAATGAATTCACGGTGTTCTTATTTCAATTTCCAGGAGTGTATATGAAATGAAATTGTTGTATCTTTTGTACGGTTTGCGTTAGGACGTTCAAACTGAGCAGTTTGCCGCGGGGCGTTATGGAAATTAGTATGATGTGAATATGGTTTGGTTTAGCGACGAAGCCCACTTTCATTTGGATGGGTTCGTCAATAAGCAAAATTGGCTCATATAGGGGCTGAGAATCCGCATTTCGCGATCGAGAAGTCCCTTCAGCTTCAACAGGTGACTGTTTGGTGTGCAGTGTCCAGTCACGGAATAATCAGTGCGTTATTCCTTGACGGCACAGTGACTACCGAACGGTACGTGAGGATTTTTGAAGATGATTTCCTCCTCGTTATCCGAAGTGACCCTGATTTAGACAAGATGTGGTTCATGCAAGACGGAGCTCGACCCCATCGAAGTACGATAGCGTTTGATGTCCTGGAGGACCACTTTGAGGGCCGCATTCTGGATGTGGGGTGCCCAGAGGCCATTGGCATGGGCCTCCATTGGCCGCCATACTCTCCGGATCTGAACACATGCATCACCTTTTTGTGGGAGTATGTTAAAGACAAGATGTACAGCAATATTCCCAAAACCATTTGTGAGCTGAAAATAGCCATTCAGGAGGTCGTCGACAGCATTAATGTTCTGGAACCTCAGCGGGTCATGCAGTATTTCGTTATTCGTCTGCGCCACATCGTCGCCAATGATGGCAGGCACATCGAAGGTGTCATAACTGTAGTGGACTGACAAGGCAGCCAGTCCACAGTGAAGTAGCCGAAAGGGCACGCGTCAACTCACGCCGTCTGGCGTTACGTCTGGAACAGGATTCGTAATGAATGTGATAAAGAAAAGAACGTAGCTACTAGAACACTTAACTTTTATATCGTCCTTTGGTATACAGCATTCTTGATGATACAAGTGAGACTATCTTGAGATACATGCAATGGAACAAATGGCGCCTTGCTAGGTCGTAGCCATTAACTTAGCTGAAGGCTATTCTAACTGTCTCTCGGCAAATGAGAGAAAGGCTTCGTACGTGTAGTCGCTAGCAATGTCGTCCGTACAACTGGGGCGAGTGCTAGTACGTCTCTCGAGACCTGCCTTGTGGTGGCGCTCGGTCTGCGATCCTGACAGTGGCGACACGCGGGTCCGACATGTACTAATGGACCGCGGCCGATTTAAGCTACCACCTAGCAAGTGTGATGTCTGGCGGTGACACCACAATAACCTAAATCCGAATACCTCTAGTGACGTGTACACGTTGAATAAATTGTGTCCCCGTAGTCAGCAACTAATTTACGTTTTTTTTCATATAGTTCAGTAAAGCAGATGACAGCCATCGGCTCATTAGTAGAGCGGTAGGGCAATGCAACCAATCTACAAACGAGACTGCTTACAAAACAGCCGTACGACCCATCCTAAAATATTGCTCCAGTGTGAAAGAACCATATCAAACAGGACTAACATGGGGTATTGTACATACACAGAAAAGGGAAGGAAGAATGGTCACAGGTTTGTTTGACCCATGGCAGAAAGTCGAGGACATTCTGGAAAAAAAAGGAAGTAGGAACCGTTTGCTGTTACACGGAAATTATACCGTGAATAGTTCAAATAGCTCTGACCACTATGGGACTTAACATCTGTGGTCATCAGTCCCCTAGAACTTAGAACTACTTAAACCTAACTAACCTAAGGACATCCCACACATCCGTGCCCGAGGCAGGATTCGAACCAGCGACCGTAGCGGTCACGCGGTTCCAAACTGAATCGCCTAGAACCGCACGGCCACACCGGCCGGCGAAATTATACCGCGAAGGGATACCACCAAAGTTTCAAGAAGCAACGTAAACTGATGCAGCTGATTAAATGCTAAAGTCTCCTATCCGTCGCTGTGTAGGAATCGTGATGACAAGATTAGACTAATCACGGCACGCGCCAGATGCGTTTAGCCATCATTCATCCCTTGCTCCGCACCTGTATGACGCAACAACATGCCCTAATAGTTCGTACAATGGGAAGCACTTTCTGCCATGAACTTCGCGTTATTAAGGAAAATTAGCGAATAACACAAGCTAAGTACCTCCGTTTTCTCAAACCAAGATATGCATCAAAGTTACAGGAGCGTACTCATTATGGAACTACTTACCGGCAATGCGTAATTTTCCTTATGCTTACAACTCTACACCACTGTAAACAAAGATATTTATAAATTACTAGGTTGCTTACTCCCCATCACTCCATCACTCATGATAACAAATATATATATATATATATATATATATATATATATATATATATATATATATGAAGCTTTGCATCAACCCGGTTCCCAGCACTCCTGAAGATAGACGTTGACTGTGGATATTGTATCACAGACACAGTCCCTTTGAATGTTCAGAGATGTCACACTAAACCCGCCCATGCACGAGCAGCGCCTATTAGACGGAGGAGGTCCGACAGCCGATCAGTTCCAGTAATGCCACGAGGAAGGAGGTACACGGCTCGTGTTGTCTGTTGTTCAACCAAGCCTAGACGGTCAATGCCGCGGTAGGATCGCGTCCGCATTCTTACGTTGGCCCAGGAAGGGCTCTCAACGAGAGAACTGTCGAGGAGTCTCGGAGTGAACCAAAGCGATGTTGTTAGGACTTGGAGGATATACAGAGCGATAGGAACTGTCAATGACATGCCTCGCTCAGGCCGCCGAAGATTTACCACTGCAGTGGATGACAGCTACCTACGGATTATGGCTCGGAGAAATCCTGACAACAGCACCACCATGTTGATTAATGTTTTTCGAGCAGCCACAGAACGTCGTGTTACGACTCAAACTGTGCACAATAGGCTGAATGATGCGCAACTTCACTCCCGACGTCCATGGCGAGTCCATCTTTGCAACCACGACATTATATAGCGCGGTACAGATGGGCCCAGTAACATGCCGAATGGACTGCTGTGGATTGTCGTCACGTTCTCTTCACCGATGAGTGTCGCATATGCCTTCAACCAGACCATCGTCGCAGACGAACTTGGAGGCAACCCGGTAGGGTTAAACGCCTAAGATACATTGTCCGGCGAGTGCAGCACGGTGCAGGTTCTCTGGTGTTTTGGGGTGACATTATGTGGGGCCGAAGTACGCCGCAAGTTGTCATGGCAGGCGCCGTAACGGCTGAAGGTACATGAATGCCATCCTCCGACCGATAGTGGAACCATATCGGCAGCATATTGGCGGGGCATTCGTATTCATGGACGACAATTCGCGTCCGAATCTTGTGAATGACTTCCTTCAGGATAACGACATCGCTCGACTAGATTGGCTAGCATGTTCTTCAGACATGAACCCTATCGATAATGCCTAGGATAGATTGCAAAGGCCTGTTTATGGGCGACGTGACTCACCAACCACTCTGAGGGATCTACGCAGAATCGCCGTTGAGCAGTGGGACAATTTGGACCAACAGTGCCTTGATTAACTTGTGGATAGTATGTCACACGACGAGTACGAGCATGCATCAGTGCAACAGGACGTGCTACTGGGTGTTAGAGGTACCAGTGTGTACAGCAGTGTTGACCATCACCTCAGAATGTCTCGCTGTATGGTGGTACAAAATGCAATGTGTGATTTTCATGAGCAATAAAAAGGGCGGAAATGATATATATGTTGATCTCTGTTCCAATTTTCTCTACAGGTTCCGGAACTTTCGGAACCGACTTGAAGGAAAACTTATACATATATATATATATATATATATAGACAGGGTGGTCCATTGATAGTGACCGGGCCAAATATCTCACGAAATAAGCATCAAACGAAAAATCTACAAAGAACGAAACTCGCCTAGCTTGAAGGGGGAACCAGATTCCGCTATGGTTGGCTCGCTAGATGGCGCTGCCATAGGTCAAACGTATATCAAATGCGTTTTTTGAAATAGGAACCCCCATTTTTATTACATATTCATGTAGTACGTAAAGGAATATGAATATTTTTGTTGGACCACTTTTTTTGATTTGTGATAGATGGTGCTGTAATAGTCACAAACGTATAAGTACGTGGTATCACGTAACATTCCGCCAGTGCGGACGGTATTTGCTTCGTGATACATTACCCGTGTTAAAATGGACTTTTTACCAATTGCGTAAAAGGTCGATATCGTCATGATGTATGGCTATTGTGATCAAAATGCCCAACGGGCGTGTGCTATGTATGCTCCTCGGTATCCTGAACGACATCATCCAAGTGTCCGGACCGTTCGCCGGATAGTTACGTTATTTAAGGAAACAGGAAGTGTTCTGCCACATATGAAACGTCAACCACGACCAAGAAGGTGTTTTAGCTGCTGTCGCGGCTAATCCGCACATCAGTAGCAGACAAATTGCGCGAGAATCGGGAATCTCAAAAACATCGATGTTGAGAATGCTACATCAACATCGATTGCACCCGTACCATATTTCTATGCACCAGAAATTGCATGGTGATGACTTTGAATGTCGTGTACAATTCTGCCTCTGGGCACAAGAGAAATTACGGGACGATGATAGATTTTTTGCACGCGTTCTATTTAGCGACGAAGCGTCATTCACCAACAGCGGTAACATAAACCGGCATAATATGCACTATTGGACAACGGAAAATCCACGACGGCTGCGACAAGTGGAACATCAGTGACCTTGGCGGGTTAATGTATGGTGCGGCATTATGGGAGGGAGGATAACTGGCCCCCAGTTTATCGATGGCGATCTAAATGGTGCAGTGTATGCTAATTTCCTACGTAATGTTCTACCGATGTTACTACAAGATGTTTCACTGCATGGCAGAATGACAGTATACATCCAACATGATAGATGTCCGGCACATAGGTTGCGTGCGGTTGAAGCTGTATTGAATAGCATATTTCATGACAGGTGGATTGGTCGTCGAAGCACCGTACCATGGCCCGCACGTTCACCGGATCTGACGTCCCCGGATTTCTTTCTGTGGGGAAAGTTGAAGGATATTTGCCACCGTGATCACCGACAACGCCTGACAACATGCGTTAGCGTATTGTCAATGCATGTGTGAATATTACGGGAGGCGAACTACTCGCTGTTAATAGGAATGTCGTTACACGTATTGCCAAATGCATTGAGGTTGACGGACATCATTTAGAGCATTTATTGCATTAATGTGGTATTTACAGTTCACAAAGGTGCATGTATGACATTGGAACAACCGAAATAAAATGTTCAATCGTACCTACGCTTTGTATTTTAATTTAAAAAACCCTACCTGTTGTGAGCCATATGTTTGTGCCTATTACAGCGCCATCTATCAGAAAGCGAAATAAGTGGTCCAACTAAAACATTCATATTTCCTTACGTACTACACGAATATTTAAGAAAAAGTTGGGGTTTCCTGTTTTAAAAAGATGTAGTTGATATCCGTTTGACCTATGGCTGCGCAACCTAGCGGGCCAACCATAGCGCCATCTGGTTTCCCCCTTCATGCTAGACAAGTTCTTTGTAGTTTTTTCGTTTGACCCTTATTTAGTGAGAAATTGTCCCGAATCCTGCCTCCGGCATGGATGTGTGTGATGTCCTTAGGTTTGTTACGTTTAAGTAGTTCTAAGTCCATGGGACTGATGACCTCAGATGTTAACTCCCATAGTCCTAGAGCCATTTGAACAGAAACTTCCTAAGACTGCGGTCTAATACGCGCTTTTCCATGCAGCGACAGTTACAGTATGTGCTGATAAAGGTTTCCAGATGCATCAACGCATACGGTACGCCCTGTAGCATGTTCTGTGTCACAGATACACATCGATCAGGCTGCATCCGAACAGTGTCAAAGGCAGCATGAATATGCTGCTCCAGTGTCTCCACATGTGGAATGGGCTCTGCATGTACGATACATTTAAGATAGCGTCATAACCAGAAATTGCACGGGTTGAGATCCAGTGAACGAGCAGGCTCCATTACTGGACTCCCTCGTCTGATCCGTCGACCAGAAAAGACGCGACTGAGATGCGTCCGTATGTTAACGGAGAAGTGGGCTGGAGCACCGTCATGTAACAGCAACATAGCCCTTCGAATCATCAGTAGCACCTCCCTCCAGCAGGGGTGGCAAAGTCACCCACAAGAGATGCCAATAGTTCCGGCCTGTTAGCCGACATGGAAGGAACACTGGTCCCAAAATGTTGTTGCCAATAATCCCGGCCCATTCATTTTGGCTGCACCGATGCTGATGATTCGCCGACACCACGCCATGGGTTTCTGCATACTATCATACAGATGACTTTTATGGTTGCCTGATCTGTGAATAGCATGGAGGACACATATCGTGGATTCGCGGTAAAGAAACCAGTAACAAAACTGCCGCTGATGTGGAAAGTCTGTCGCTAGTAAGCCCTACGCACGCTGTAAGTGATAACGGGACTAACAATTGTCATTTAGAATGTTCCAAACAGTCGTCTGCCTATACCTATACTGGCGGGTGAACTGTCTGATATTGACACGACGGTCGCGTTCCACAGTATTTATCACATTTCCTTCCACGTCTGGTGTACGAACATTTCGAGTACTTCCGTCATGATGTCTTTCTTCCTGAAACAATACTGTCTCATACAAACGAGGAACAGTGTTACAAACATTGAATGCTGTGGTTGTTGCCGGCAGGATATGTCTCCTGATACAACCTTGTTGTCCGCAGCCCGTTGCCATTTGCCTTCCTGTAAGAATACACAACGTCAGCAAACTCTCAGTTAGAATACGGAAGCATTGCCTACAACGCCTGTATCACATCCACTATAAGATGGATCAGCAAGAGGACTGAATCGGATATAACACTACCAGTGACTACGGAAGGAGAGGGCGCTATTGCATGACGTATGAGCAATAGTACCACCCTCAAGGTGAAAACCGTGCATAATGTAACGGTGGCTGCATTTTACAGCAGTCATTCTAAGAAAGTATGATTAAATAAATGGCCTGTAGCATGGAACCGTGCATTTCCAGACATAAGTTCATTAGACCTTTTTTGATCCACATCCTCTCATCGATCAAGGTCTATAGTTTGTTCACGGTGGAAGAAATCATGTGGCTTTAAAACAATTCATGCGTAAAATTACCCAGCTGCCAATAAATGTGAATACAATATATCTCTGGATATTTATTTCGAAGATTTTATTCTAAATCCTTTGTGTTTCTGATACATGGCCAGTGAATATTATTCCATATGATTGCACAGCACAAAAGGTACATTTCATACACCAACTAATTCGCTATCGGGCATCAGCAGCATTCTCGTTAAACGTGCGGTTTATCTGCTCATTACACAATGGTTCACGCATGATCGCAGCTAATATATAATGTGATACAAATTACTTGTTCTGCAGTAGGTTATTAGTTTTCGCAATAGCGCAGAGTTGCACTGAGCCTTGTAAAGCTGCACAGAGATGGTACGTAGCTAATGTTCGCATGCCTGCCAGAAATAACCGGTAAAAGCTTAACATCATGTGAGTGAATTTACAGTTTTTACGGAAAAATTTGTTTAATAAAATGATTGTGAAATAAATAGAGGCATTGAATTTCAAAGACGAATCTGTATCGAATATTGTTATCTACAATGCTATCGTAGGAGACGATGTGGAAACAAATGAAGCGGTCATATGACAAAAGACAGCATACGGAAATTGACACTGTGCGTTCTGAAATATTCTATGTGCAGTATATACAAGCATATCCTTGAGTTTATAAGGATTTGGGGATTATTCTTATGTGATTGCTTTGAGCTGTTGATGCGGATCCATATCAGCTTGCTTACTGTTATCACGCCTTTGTCTTCTTCCACAATTTTTATCACCCTCTCCGCCCCCCCCTTCTCCATACACACACCCTCACACATGATAATCACTTCATTACTAAATCCACGATTCCTTGATAGTATTCTATGAAAGAGTCCTGTTCAATTTCTTCCATTCGGTTCCCTGCTTCCTCATTACTTTTCCAAACAATCTTCCAAATATTCAGCATTTTCCTGTGACGCCACATTTGAATAGCTTCTACTCTCCTTTGTCTTGAAGTGTTTATCGTCCACGTTTCCTTCCTGTTCAAGACTACAATCCACACGAGTCACTTCAGATAAGACTTCCTTACATTGAAATTTATATTTCTTGGTAACAAATTCATTTTTGTAAGAAGCACTTTTCTCCCTACTGGAAACCTACATTTTCTACACTCTCCTCTTAGGGCATCTTCACTTATTTTATGTCCAAATAACAAAACTCGCCTACTACTTTTAGTATCTCGTTTCCTAATCTAATTCCTTCAACGTAATCTTATTTAATTCAAATGAAACACATTAGACTCATTGTTTACTTTTGTTGACGTTCGTCGTAAAACCTCTATTCAAAATATTATCTATTTCTTTCGACTACTCTCACGCGTACTTCTCCGTCTCTGAAAGAATTACAGTGTTGTCGGCAAAAACTTCCTTTCTGCTAAATTTCAACTTGTTAGGCTATTAGTTTCTGAGAAATAGAGTTTTTAACAGTCAGGCAGACAGACGGGCAACAAAATGACCTTGTAAGGCGTCTGTTCTTACGGACTGATGCGCAGAATCCTAAAAACATCAAAAAGCCGTTGAAGAAACCATTATCATTCTCGTCCGTATGAACATTGAGTACATTATCAAATTTCTATTTCAAGCTGTACAGGTAACTCAAGCCTCGTTCCTTTCTTCTTTGCTAGCATCATACCTAATCGTCTTCTATGCCTTTTAGGGGGTGGCCAGTATCATACATATCTTTGACAACCACCTATATACCTTAATTGCCAAGTCTAAACAAATAAACGCATTGTACGCCGTACTGATGTCTCATGTTAGTCTCCAAATATAACTGATAAGGCGGCTTACTGTTCGTAACTCAGTGGTCTGTGTTCCGATAAATGTAACCATCCTTCATCAGGGAAGAGGCATTTCATGCTCGACGTGTTCTTCAGAGGCAACAGCGTGTTGCAGTACTCGGAGTCGGAGCAACAGTATCTGAATTGGTCAGCCAGTGCACTACCGTTGCTTTGTAAAGTTTCCTTTTCCAAAATAATGAGAACACTTATCTGTGTAATGGCCATTCACTATGAGATTCAACGAAGTTAGTTAGTAATCGAACAATGGATGTCGTCTAACGTGGCGATTGCGTTAACAAGTAAACTGATTTAATGTGGTTAAAAACAAAAGATAGCTAACCCAATGTGAAACACCCCATGTCCGAGACGTGTTAAAGCTACGAAACATGACAGCAAGACATACACCTCCTCTGAGCTAGGTGTCGTGTTGAAAGCTGACATCTTATGCGACACATTTTGGTGAACACTTGGCTCAAGAGTGCCTTTGAGATTCCTATTCCATTGCCTACTGCAGTAAAATTTCTCTGAATCACTAAAAAAATATTATTTTTATTGCGTCATGAAAAATGATCAAAAACGATGTGTGCATCCCTCATGACTCGTGCGTTTGGTTTGAAGCATATTTCTCAAAACTCTTTTCACCACGGCCAGTCGCTATGAAGGGCCATATGAGTAACGCAATGCTCAACGAAAGTTTGGAATACTACCGTAAAATGTAGTCAACGCTACTAGAGGTCTCATTCACCTAGGCCCTTCATGCCTTATCCGGTTAGAGCTCATATACTGGATGGTGTTTACTACTGGCATGGTTTGTGGCCGTTCACCAGTCTTGTAAACATAACGCTGCCGCAGCAACTCACCGCGAGAAGTCCAGTATCAACAGCAGCTTCATTCATTTTGTTTTTTGCACTGCAGTAACATGGCACGTGGAGGCATACAACATGATGATTGAGTCGGATTAATATATTTACTGTCAGCATGTCACACACATTGATAGATGTGACCGAACGGTTACATGTCAAAGTGGTATGTCTAAGGTGTGGAGAAACTATAGGGAGACGGGAAATGTGAACGATAGACCTTGCAGTGGTTGTGTTCTTATGGCAACGCCAATGCAGGATCGTTTCCTCCTGTCGGCTTGCAGGTCCCCAACGTCAACAGCCATAAATATTGGAAATGACATCTCCCGGACAGCAGGGATTCGTGTCTCAGACCAAACAGTGAAAGATAGGGAAGATAGGGTGGTCTTCATTCCAGCAGACAATGAGAAGTTCTACACTAAACCAACTTAACCAACGCAATCGAAGTACCTGGGATCTTGCCCATCAACAGTGGAAAATTGCAGAATGGAGTAGTATCATTTTTGCTGACGATACCAGGATTGGTTAGCTACATGACACTAGACGTGCCAGGGTTTGGAGAAGCGCTAGATGACACCAGTAACGCCGATACGTTCACGAAGCCCATCCATTTGCAGGTGGAACTATAATTTTACGGATGGCACTAATAATTGGACACCGGACCCCTCTAATTCCCATTTACGGCAATTTGACTGGTCCCCTATACATCCAAGAGGTCCTACATACGAATTGTAAGGCCCTAGAGACGTGAAGTCGGTGACAACTTCATCCTAGTCGACGACAATCCAAGACTGCAGCGTGCTCTAGCACTGTCTCGGTTTCTTCAAAGATGCAACATCAGTCGAATACATTGGCCAGCAGAGGCAAGAGACCTGGTGAAAGTGGCCGATGCAGATCATACGAATCCGCCTGACACTCTTTAGGACCTCACTGACGCTGTCATATCCCAAAATAAACTTGATGGTCTCATTCACAGCATGTCTCACAGTGGAATGATGATAATCGTCATCATGAGATAATTATTTTTACTGTTTTTGTTTTCAAGATGAACACTTATGAGAGAGCTTGCTTTCTTTTGTAATAATTTTACTGCAGGTATTCAAAATCGTCCTCATTTTATGGAGGAATTACGTTTATTTTGTTAATAAGGTACTGTACTAACCTCAGCGGGTGTACTGTATGAAATCATTGTAGTAAACTCCATGATATTCCAAACTTTTGTTGAGGTGTGAGGCAGAACACTCTCAGAGTATTTCAGTGGAGCAGGAGCCCTGAGTATGGCAATCTGTGGAATTCTTGAGGAACTGTGATGGGGTTGTGATAGCAGAAATGAGTCACCAGGAGAAGACCTAAGCTATAGTTGGTTCCCTAGCAGGTGATGCGGAATAACAGAACTTATTCCGAATCAGACGTTCGTTGAAAATCAGGAACATTTCTCACAAGAATATTGGTCACAATAGAAATAAGACAGCTTGTTCTAAAGTTTCGCGAAAAATTGCCTTAAAATATTATTGCGAAACAGTTTTCTTTAGTTAGAACATTTGAATGACAGAAAATCAGAATGTGCAATTGTGTGACAACTGTATAAAATGTTCCCAAACATTTCCAAGAGGTACATTGGCAGTATCCACAGGACTATTGATGTCTTTTTTGAGAGGGATGTGCGAACAGCGATATTTTCGAAATTTAAATGTGTCAGATAGAGGTGAGTGAAATGGGGAATACATAAATGGGATGAGATGAAATGGTAGACGTAATTCTTCAAGTCTGTCTTACATTGAAATTTAGGTAACCACAGAGAGGAAAGATTCAGGAAACAAAGACCCACCTAGGTCCTGGGCTGGTTGGGCATGAGAAGAAATATATTGTCAGCTCAACATATTAAAGACGATGAGCGAAGCTTCCAAGAACGTGTAAAAGTTCTTGTTGCAATGACTGGTGAAATGCAAGTGGACGCAAGAGTGTACCTCAGGTGGAAGAAGTATTAGTAAGTGAAGTTGTGATCATACAGAAAACTCATGTATAAATAAGTAATCATTCGGTACAGCAGAACGATGGAGTGAAGGGAAGCTAGACAAATGCTTAGAATTACTTCGATGTTTCCAAATAAAGGCATGACTAGCTACAGTATCAATAAAATGCGTCAGGAGGGCGAGTCTGTAAATGTTCACATTTGTTTTAACAACTAGGTCTGATGTTTAACAGTTTCAGAGAATGAGAAAAAGAAGAGCAAGAGAGAATAAATAATGAAGGGAGGTATCTGATAAAGGCTGTATCTTATCCATTTAAAATGAACTGTGAGGGAGTAATAGTGCATGTCACGGAGAAGAATGCCAATGAAGAAATAATCCCTGTCTCAGATAACAAACAAAGGATTCGTCCAAATAATGATACAACCTTTGAAAATATTAATTACTATTCTGGAAATATTTTGATAGGAGGCATAATGATTACAGTGTTTATGAGATTAAAGCTGAAGAGTAGAGTAATATTTGTGGTGTTCAAACTGGTGAAAATGATGGACATCATGTACACAGAGCTAATGAAACAGTAATGTCCACAAACATGAGTAATCGAAACTGAGATTGAAAAATAATCAAGTTACCACATTCAAAGTAGATTAAGGCGTCCTAATTCAGCATAAAGAGAAACCAATTAAAAATGTACAGATTAGAAGAAAGAAAATACTCCAACTAAAGTCCATATTGTAAAAGTATATGAAATATCTTTGAGTGACCTTGCAGTGGAAAGGATTTGTTATGGGAAGATGATGAAAAAAAATCGTCAGTTAATTACATGGATGACAGGCACTGTAAATGCTTATGGAACACCCTGTATATGACCAGATTGGACTGAAGATTAGGCTATTCGCAAGTTGCATTAGTAGCTGCATAACGAAACTATGTAGCATTTTTGTTTGTAGGGAAATGGTAACATTTAGATTAATTATTTTATTAAGTGTCCGCATTTATCAGAACACTTGATAAAATACTAGATAAATAAATTAGTTCACAAAATACAATGTATGCGGAATATTTGTTAACAGCCACTAAAAGTTGATACTTATTTATCTATTTATACATGTCCAGAACATAACATATTAAATATAATTTATCATACATATCATATCATACATAGCATATCATACATGTATATTACAAGTATTACAGAGAATATGCGCATATTTATGTTCCATGTGCTGCCCATAATTCCGCTGCACAGACTGCCTTATCATTGGCGATAAACAGATCGTCCATGGGCACAGGTTCCGGCAGTTTCCTGCAGTTGAGTAGGTGCTGATGGGCTTGGGGTTCACCACACTCACATATTCGTCCCCTGAGATGTATCCTCATTTCTTCATGTTCTCCTGGCACCGAGATACTCCACTTCTCAGCCTATTTAGTACCTTCCATGTCATGTATAGGAGATGATGACCTGTAGCAATTTCTTCCTTGGGGTTGTCCCAATATTTCCCTGATCATGAGCTACGCCACAGTTGTATCCTATGGTCTGCAGGTGATGTCTGGATTGGTTGCATTGTTTGGAGAAAACATTTTCTCGGTTTGAGCCTTGGTGTTTGATGTTTGCATCCAAACAGGGGGTGTCTCTGATCCGTCTCCTGCTTCTTTCTTTCCACTTCAGCTGCTGTTCTCCTTCGGATCTCTGGAGATGCTATGCCCATGAGGTGGTAGATTTTGTCAACTGGGGTTCCCCGCAAGCAGCTGGTTAAAAATCGTCCTGTTTCATTTAGGGCAATATTTACCTGTTTGGCATGGCTGGAATTCTGCCAAACAGGTGCTGCATATTCAGCAGCGGAGAAGCACAAAGCGAGGGCAGATGTGCGGAGGACCTGTGGGTATGCTCCCCAGTTGCTGCCAGTGAGTTTCCTAGTAATGTTATTCCTCGCACTGAATTTCATTTTTGTATCTGTACAGTGGTCCTTGGTTTGAACATCTAAAGATAATGGGTATTGTAGTTCATGATCTAATTATAGTAAGTACAACATTGAATTACGAAACTTGTGAGTTTGTAAAGAAAGATATCTCGTTTTTAGGGCATAGTGACAACGAAAGGTATAATTAAATATCCATTTAAAATGGGTGCTATAGGATAATGTCCAAGATGTAGATCTTGAAAACAGTTGAAAATCTATCTAAGCCTAACAGAATTTTACCATAAATCGGGAAAGGACAAGAATGCAATTACAGTCATTTATGGAATTTATTAAAAAACAGTGCCATATTTATTTTGATGCAAGACAGACAATTTGCATTGGAAAAGTTAAAAGAAGATCTTGCAGAAGAAGTAATGTCATATAATCCCGATCTGAATTAACTATTTTATACATGGACCGACAGTTTAGATTTCCAACTTGGAGTCCAGAAAAGGAACAGTGTGATTGTTTCAAAATTTTCATAGCTACAGGGGCACAAAACTGTGATTCGTCAGGTCACAGTGTTTTAGGGATCCTGAGAGATTTTTTGTTTGTTACACAATCAGCTGACTAGATCGGAACGTTTCTTGAACAGGTTTCACATAGAAACAAAGTAGATAAAAGGCCAGGAAAATTGTGATCCTGGTTCTTTGGCAAGACCGCAAAAAAAAACAGGAAACGAGGGATTAAAATGAATAAAATAATTAATTTGGAATTTTCAAAGATCTTGAAATACGGAGAAATATAACAGATGTTTGTAAAAATATGAGAGGACAATTGTCTGAATTTAGTGAAAGCTAAATGTGATGATAAGAAGTTGTGAAAGTGAAATAAATGTTATAACATTTATAGAGAGGAGTTGCATTTACAAAAGCATAAATATTCCAAATTTTGGAGTGTGTGTTGGCACTCTGAATATATTTATGAACTAAATGATTACTTTCATTTAACGTTTGGACACTATTGAGCTAGTAAATGTGCTGATCAGACATTTGGAAGAGTCAGTTTTAACAACTTGGCGAGAAAGGTAGCAGAACGTATAAAATCGTGTAATTTGCGTAAGAAAACAAAAGTCAGGAATGCCGTAAGTAACGAACCAATGAAAACTACGCTACACATGCTGAAGAAATGGAAATAATCACCGTCGATTTCAG
Organism: Schistocerca nitens; assembly: GCF_023898315.1. Taxonomy (NCBI): domain Eukaryota; kingdom Metazoa; phylum Arthropoda; class Insecta; order Orthoptera; family Acrididae; genus Schistocerca; species Schistocerca nitens. The sequence goes on from NC_064619.1 coordinate 612,421,789, forward strand.
TGTAGCTTTACTGAATATGTCAAGTAGTTTTTTGACTTTTTTCATTGTGGTGGAAATCTTTTCAAAATTTATGAAGCTGGCTATGAGCAATCATCAATAGATTACTTTATAAATGTCGGAAAACAAAAAGCTATACTTTCCCATAACACCCCACAACTTTGTTCCAAATTTTGGAAGGATTATATGAATATCAACCAAGCGAAAATTATTCATATTTTCATACACCTTCCTTCCACCAATCTGGCACGAAGGTGTATGCAAGAAGCAGGTAGACTGTGTTATACATACCGCCACAATAACCAAACATAATTGGGCAAGTACGTAACTAATGACCATCTTAAACAATGAGATATACAGGTTCCACTGCACAGGAAGTATTAATGAATAGGAAGATTGAGAGGATAGTTAAGGATTTTCTAACATAAAAGAAACCTTCTGTAGACGAAATGAAAGGAAAACTAAAAACTAGAATGAAACAGTAAATGAAATTATGAAACTGATGGCACACGAGAACTTTAAGATCTTTAAAGTACTTGGCTTTCTGTCCATCAAAACTAACGAAAATGGTATGCACCACACACACAAATACTTTTTTAAGTCAGGCAGAAGTTGTAAACATACGTGACTTAATGAATTTTAGCCATGATTGGACAATGACTTATTGTAGTGGACGTCGAAAAGTATCATGGTTAACATTTTATGAATCAGTTAGAATATTGATTATGTATACGAAAATGTGTATACCATGTACTAATATTTCTAAATTTGTGAGAGATGTTAAAAATATTCAAAAATTGTCTGACACTGACAGTTTTCCAATAACAAAAATGAGAAAAATGCAATGCGAAAAGAAACGAACTTATCGATATCTGATGTTATTCAAAGAAGTTTTTATAAAATGGTGTGTAAAAGTTGCTCAAAGCAGAACGTGCCTACTTCGGAACACCGCCCAAATCGTACAAGTATTTCATGCTTTCAATAGACATTTATATGCAAATTTTTTGTACAAAGTAGAACGTGCTTAACGCGGAAACGAAATGCAAATTTTAAGACTCAACTAATAGTTCACTGTATAATGCGGAAAAGAGCTTATGCAGTACTAATGTTTTGCACCATACATTAGTTATTCACGACTCTGCAAAGACGCTATTTTTAACACGAAGACTGTACAGTCCTGACATTGTTGTTAGGCGGCGCAAAACCATGAAAAGAGGTTCGGCGCAGTGCGACGCTACGGGTGTGGTCGTCAAATCATTCCCCTCTGTGCAACAACAAACAAGTTACGCGCAATATCGGTACGTTAAAGGAAGTGGTTTGTTCGTGAACGCTCTGTTTGTCGGCGTTACTCGTTTTCTACTTCAATAGACGCGCGGCGGCGCACACTGGAACATCGTTGGACACCTATCAACGCTCTGCTGAAACCAGCACAGTGAAAGAGGTAGATGTTATTCCGTTAAACGATAGTTTCACTGGACAATGTCAAACATTCCAAAGAAAGACACTACCTGCATTATTTTCGACCTATTTCAGTTGACTAGAGTAGCACGTTACGTAACAACATGTAGTCGAACAAAATGGTTGTGTAACTAACATTTACCGAAAATATTCAAACAATTACGGCTATTTAGAAACACATACTCTTTGCGAGCATTATAACGTTGCGTTTCAAATGCGTTGAAAGACAAATTTGTGATACTTTATGAAACAAGGTTGAGATACAGGGGGAATAGGAGAGAAGGAATGGGAAAGTAAAGGCGAAGAAGACGGGAAAATAGGAATCAACGAGAAAGTGTGGGAATGCTTCGTAAGTGCGCAGGAGGAGAACTTCCCTAAGTGCGGACCCATGTTGTAGCGTGATATTCTGGAAATCGCTAAAGGGCTTTGAACTCTGGAGTTTAAGGCATCCGCAGGGTAACTGGGCAGTTTGAAAGGTAGACGTAACATCGTTTGGAATTAAGAGTGTGTGGAAGCCAAGGATGTGCAGGGAAGTGTAGCAACAGAATGGAAGACAGTATTGTACAAACTAACTGCGAATTATGACGCCAAAGACGTGTTCAATGCAGGTGAATCGGAACTGTTTTATCGCGCATTGCCTCAAAAATCTCTTGCAGTTCGAGGTGAAAAGTGCATCGGCGGAAAAATATCAATGAAGGACCCACTGTACTGTTGTGTAGAAACATGTTAGGAGAACTGGAAAAGCCGCTGTTGGTTGGAAAGGCAAAAACATGGACGTCAGTAAGCTTCCAGTCACATGTAGAAGCAATAAAAAGGCGTGGATAGCGCGTGGTCTCATGGAAGAATGGCTGGGCTCTTTCCGTACCAAAACGAGATAAAGAAATCACCAAGTTCTCTTTTTCCGAGTCATTAAACCTGAAATTGACTTGGTTCCCGTCAGGATCAACTGACCTCACAGAACCCATGGACCATGGGGTTATTTACGCATTCAAGTTTCATAAAGTATCACCGATGCTGTTTCATATTCTTAGTGTTGAAGGAGCCGAAAGTGCATTTGCTCTTGCACCCGTTGGCAGTACGGGAGATAAAGACCAAAACTGTCACCTAGTAATTCAACAAAAGGGGGTTCGTAGGTCAAGAGCAAAACGCCTCTGCGTTCATCGAAGCTCGAGAAAATGCAACCGAAATTGCTGATTCAAGTGCGAAACATTTAATGTAGGGCAGATGACTTCATTTCTGTCAAGTCTCTCCAGTTTTACTTCAGCAACAGATTCAAAATAAGTCGACATTACAGAAGATGATCAAGAATAAGATAAGGAAGGAGAAGGGAAGGAAGGAGATGTACATTGATAAGTTAATAAGCCTGAAGAATCCGTTGCATGCATAAATGATGCTACGCAATTTGCAGTGTACACAAATTTTCTGAAGCTGTTAGAACAATTCAACAGTGCAAAAAGAATGTGTAGAAGAAACAATTTCGAACAGGAAATAGAAATAGATTCCCCTCCTTGAGATGTGGCGTAAAAAGTGAAATGTAGAGGGAATAAACACAAGAATAATGTGTACTTAGATATAACCAGAAAAGAATTTAAAATTATAGTAAAAATACAGAAATGCCGTATTATTTATCAATTAGTGTAATAGTCTAGTGTTCTGTTGCACAATATCAGTAACTAAAAATCTACTGTGCAGAATCGAAGGTACGTGAGTAGATGCATAATTACAAATTTGTACTTTTCTGTGTGTTACTTGACAAATTTTATGTAGCTTAGTGAAAGTAATCCGGAAATTTGTTCAGCTTAAAAAATTATTTTAGTCCCATCGGATTCCGTTTTTTGCCACCTTTACAGTATTAAATAAAAGATGTAGTGTTTAAAAATTATGGTTACTACGTTTTTGTAGAAGTGTTTCACACTAATCGAATGTCAGTATTTAATTTTTTATTAAAAGTTTTAAGATTAAGTAAGAAATCCATCTCTATAAAGCAGAGATGTTAAATTGATAACACCCAAATCAGTATTATTATGCTGGAATTTAAAAAAATTGTTTCTAAATGGAACGAAATGTCTGCATTTTCTTAAATAAATTTGTGGTTATGAAGTTTAATATGTAATTATTAAGTGAACTGATGATGAATAATAATTTTTCTGAAATGCATGATGTAAAAATTTAGACAGTGTGTCACTAAGTACAGAGCTGCAATAAATGATTGGTTTTTCTTCAAAGTTCTATATCTCCCAAAGTATTACGTGTACAGGTATGATTCATCCATGAACAGAACCATAAGGTCACCGAGTTTGTGTAGCGCCTCTCACCAATCGGCGTAACAAGAGCAGTGCCTTGATAAAATGACGACAAAGCAGAAAGGAGTTAATGTGTGGTCGAATGTGGAAGATGTTTACCTGTTACAACAGTACAGCTTGTATTCATAAGGAATTGCGAAGGAGAACTGCCATGTAAACAGAGCTTTATGTGTTGTATGTGTTGGCATCGACAATTCAGAGACACCACTTGTCTCCATATACACAAATACAGGCCAAACATATATGCCAGATGCAGCCGATGGGAGGGCGAGGGAAAAAAAAGTTTTAAAAAAGGGAGTCTGCGTAACCTACAGAGTTGTAACACCGCAGCAAACTGTGTGGAATGTTTTATGCTGGCGCTTATATATCAGACGATACTGTCTGCAGCTTGTGCAACAGTTAAAACCTAGCGTCGTCAGTTTTCCATCACAATGCAGTAAGCACTTGAAGATGGACTTTTCGGCCCCAAGCTGATATTCAGCGACGAAGAAAATTTACATTTATCTGAAAAGGATAATCGTCACAATAAGTAAGTGTGGGGAACTGAAAATTCAAATGAAATTCTGGCGCATGAACAAGATTCGGCGGAGGTTTGAGAAGACTGTGACGAGTATCTCATAACTCGACACGTTGCAGTTGCAGTTGTTTCTGCAACTGACTGCTGATTTTGAGAATTTCATCTTCCAGCCAGGAAGGGCACTCCCACATTAGAGCATTGATGTTCATCGCAACCTAAACGACGAAATTCTGCGTCACTGCATTGGGCTTCTTAATAGTGAAGATGATGTGGCCCCACAGGTGGTCCGACATCTTGTGACTTTTTCGTTTGAGGGTGTGTACATTAAGGACCGTATTTACGTCGTACTTCCGCCACCCCTCGCACCACTGCCCACCACTGGAGCAGCTCAGAGATCACACCATCTCCCCAACTCCACACCGCCGCCCCCACCGCCTCTCCCCACCAAATCTATGAAGCCCGGGATGGGACGAGAGTGCGAATGCACTTCAGAATAGGCAGCTCACCAGGCCTACACCACACACATGTGTGTCCCTCACTTGCATACAGACAGAACCTACTCTCATCACTGACGTCAAAAGACCACCATGCCACTCCTTAACTATTACATAGTGGTTACTGTTATCAATGTTATTATTATTGCTATTATTAACATTATTAGTGCTGTTTTTATGCTGAAACATAGCTTTTTATTCAATCAATACACGACCTATTACTTATACTGAGAGAGTAGGTCCGAAGGAAGCAATAAATAAATAAATAAATTCCACTCGCCACCCGACCCTTTCATGACGCCAGAGTACCCATGCTTGGTGATGTCATAGTGTCACCAGTACCCTGGTCAGAGCACACATCACCTTAGTCCTCTTCCAAACACCTGATTCCCAATGGTCCTTGGTGACACAGAAGGTGCAACTCGGATTTCTTCCCTGGATGGTGGTCGGACTTCCACCGCTACTCTCATGACGTGTCCCACTTGACCTTTGTTATGTGGACGTCCAGAACATAGTCTATGCGTGTGGAACTGTTCCACGCTGAAAGAAGCGATACACAACCAGTACATTGTTCCGAACGTGTGCAACAATTTGTCAGTATGTCCATGAGCTTTCTACAGGCACACAAAGTGACACCGGAACAAACAGCTTAATCTGCTCAACAGAAGTACCTATTTGTCGGAAGGTAGCGTGGTTGTATCCTACACTACTGGCCATTGAAATTGCTACACCAAGAAGAAATCCAGTGGATAAACGGGTATTCATTGGACAAATTTATTATACTAGAATTGACATGTGATTACATTTTCACGCTATTTCGGTGCATAGATTCTGAGAAATCAGTACCCAGAACAACCACCTCTGGCCATAAAAACGGCCATGATACGCCTGGGCATTGAGTCAGACAGAGCTTGGATGGCGTGTACAAGTACAGCTGCCCATGCAGCCTCGACATGATACCACAGTTCATCGAGAGTAGTGACTGGCGTATTTTGAAGAGCCAGTTGCTCGGCCACCATTCACCAGACGTTTTCAGTAGGTGAGAGATCTGGAGAATCTGCTGGCCGGGGCAGCAGTCAAACTTTTCTCTATCCAGAAAGGCCCGTACAGGACCTGCAACATTCGGTCGTGCATTATCCTGCTGGAATGTAGTGTTTCGCAGGGATCGAATGAAGGGTAGAGCCACAGGTCGTAACACATCTGAATTGTAACGTCCGCTGTTCAAAGTGCCGGCAATGTGAACAAGAGGTGACCGAGACGTGTAACCGATGGCACTCCATACCATCACGCCCGGTGATACGCCAATACGACGATGACGAATACACTATTCAGATGTGCGCTCACCGCGATGTCGCCAAACACGGATGCGACCATCGTGATGCTGTAAACAGAACCTGGATTCATCCGAAAAAATTACGTTTTGCCATTCGTGGACCCATGTTCGTCGTTGAGTACACCATCGCAGTCACTCCTGTCTGTGATGCAACATCAAGGGTAATCGTAGCCATGGACTCAGAGCTGATAGTCCATGCTCCTGCAAACGTCGTCGAACTGTTCGTGCAGATGGTTGTTGTCTTGCAAACGTCCCCATCTGTTGACTCAGGGATCGAGGCGTGGCTGCACGATCCGTTAGAGCCATGCGGATAAGATGCCTGTCATCTCGACTGCTAGTGATATGAGGCCGTTGGGATCCAGCACGGCGTTCCGTATTACCCTCCTGAACCCACCGTTTCCATATTCTGCTAATAGTCATTGGATCTCGACCAACGCGAGCAGCAATATCGCGATACGATAAACCGCAATCGCGATAGGCTACAATACGACCTTTATCAAAGTCGGAGACGTGATGGTACGCATTTTTTCTCCTTACTCGATGTATCACAACAACGTTTCACCAGGCAACGCCGGTCAACTGCTGTTTGTGTATGAGAAATCGGTTGGAAACTTTCCTCATTTCAGCACGTTGTAGGTGTCGCCATCGGCACCAATCTTGTGTGAATGCTCTAAAAAGCTAATCATTTGCATATCACAGCATCTTCTTCCTGTCGGTTAAATTTCGCGTCTGTAGCACGTCATCTTCGTGGTGTAGCAATTTTAATGGCCAGTAGTGTATAATGAATGTTGTGTACAGTGTTCACCTCTAAACTTAGCAGTTACTGCCTGCAGAGACAAAATAAAGGATGCCTAGACAGGCCTCCTGAGCGCCATGTGATGACTGAAGACTGCGACAACTGAATCACTAACACTACAACTGCCTGGCGTGCAAGCATTTGAGAGATTGCAGGGCACTCTCACTTTTGATACTGTGTCGTGCTGCTTAATGTTCATAGGGAAGGAGATCTTTATTACCTGGGTGCTATATCTGATACGATCTGACTTCATTCATACGATGAAATGGTTGGCAGTAGTTAACGCTCATGCTTGTCTGCTCTAGTGAAGGCATAGCGGCAATATTTACCTGCGTTCAAAAGAATAGGATGCCGAGTTATTTGACTGCAGTAAAAGCGTACGGCAGCTGAGAGCTGAGGGGAATTTATTCTGCAGAATCTGGGTGAAAACGTATGCCGACAGCCAAGTCCATCGGTCTCATTTTGCAGACACATTGTGTGGCGCCGGTCGGTCGGCGACCGCGTCCAGGTAGATTGACAAGGGCCGATAGCCTGTAATAAAGCAGAGTATGGGCACTTGTTAGGTAGCAAGTGGCTGAGACGGCTGTGAGTTTCTGCGAATTTCTGTGGGACTGGGCAGTTGCACCCAAGCATCCAGACTCTGCTGCAAAACATATTTGTGAACGCAAGAGGCTTTTAGAGAGTTTATGGCCGCTTTTTGGAAAGTTGGAAAAAATGGTTCAAATGGCTCTAAGCACTGAGGTCATCAGTCCCCTAGACGTAGAACTACGTAAACCTAACTAACATGAGACCATCACGCACACCCATACCCGAGGCAGGATTCGAACCTGTGACCGTAGCAGCCGCATGGCTCCGAACTGAAGCGCCTAGAACCGCTCGGTCACAGTGGCCGGCTGGAAAGTTAGAAATGGAGGCAACAGGGGAAATAATGCTATTTTTATGACGGGGTGTGGTCCAATCCAAAGTCTTGCTTTTGGCAAAGACATGTCGAAAACGCGTGGGAAAGAGGGCGCGAAGCTGAATCGTTTTTCCTTTTCTCCCAGTTAATATTTGAATTCGCTGGTTGTCAAATCTGTGTCTTCAGAGCAGGGGGCGGTCTCCCAGCTTTGAATGCCGAGCTCCAGCTCGTGTTTGGCTTGTCCTAAGGTGCGTGTAGTCTAAGCATGCAAATGTGCTAGGCTACCGAGCTGCGGAGGAAAGCTATAGAGAAAGAGAATATCACACTGTTGTACTGGCGGTTAGCTAACAAAGAACAGCAGGTCTTTGCCTGGACGGTGAGACTTGTGCCCTTTGCTAGTGTGCCACTTAGAGGCTGTGACAATCACCATCTGAACCATCAGAGGTATAGCTTCTTGCATCACGCACACGACGAGCTACGCGTGGATGTTCTTATTTGTTTTGAGTCGGTCGTCTAAACGTCCGACATATTCTGTAATGTACAGTCGTGTCAATGAGTGAAATAGGTTTGGCAGACCAGCAAACGGGTCCACCTGCACACTGGAATCCACCGGGGTTCCAGAGGCTCGTAGGGAAGTATCTGCGTTCCGAATCAGCCGAACGCGAGACCGCGCACTTGCATATTTCCGGGCGCGCGCCGTTAATAACAGATTGCCGCCGACCATGTGCGTGGTGCCGGGGCTAGCAGTGTATTTAAATTCTTCTCGAATCTTCATATGGAAATGATGCTCTAAGCCCTCCTTTTCTAACTCCGACTTTTGCTGTTGCACATGGATTAAGAAGAAACGCCAACTGACTGTAATCGACCCTGCAAGTGGAGTACAAAAGAGTTTGGCACCTGCAATACTTTAATTGGATAGAAATCAAGGAAAGTTTCATTAACATAGTGAGAAATGAAAGGGTTGCTCTACCGATTAACAGAATGAAAGTTCCGTCCAAAACAACAATTTGATTTATTATGACTAAACTGAAAATAGTAAACAAAACACATGAAACATTTACAATACATCAAATTGGATACTCAAATAAATGCTGTGAAGGTGAGGTTGTCCATAAACTAGATTGTGACATTCATGACCAAGTGGTATGTGGAGCCAATTCCTTGCAACTCAGATCTTAAGAGAAACACCCAGCCAACCCAACATTAATTGCTGCTACAGTAGTGAGAACTCAGGCAATGAACATCCAAGACAGAACCACATAAGAAAAGACGGGAACAGGCGCGCTCTGCTGAGCTCTGATAATCACAGAGCAAACTCCCTAATCTACCGGTGCTGCGGACATACATTACCAAGCTGTCTTCTTAACTGCAAGGACACGATCTGGCGTACCGGAAGCGATGGCTGGTTGCTTCGACGTCCCATCGTGGAGATGATAATGTCGCGAGTATAGCCCGAAACAAATTATCCTGGTCTGTTTGTTCCAGACTAAAGACGTCCTATCAATACAAATGCGCCTCTGAGGGTGACGAAGAAGGCTCGCCACACAGTCACTGACGGTACAGTGATTGATTTTAACAAGCGAAGTCACACAGTAACTCTGATACAGTCAACTTTAGCCAAAACTGCTCGAGACAGACAACATAGGCCGCTTGTACACAGAACGCTCAATTGCCAACTGTACTCGAAAAGTTACGTTGAAGTCGAAACTTTAGCAACTTCGTCAAACAGTTACAATCAAATAAAAGTATATTAGAGAGCCAACGGAAGGCAGGCTGTCCAGAGCAGCGAGAGCTCATTCTTGTAACCTACTCCGACCGAAAGGCGAGAGCCGACTCTCTCAAGAGCACCCATACAAGCCGAACACAGAACATTCCTGCCCCCACGACAGTGGCCGTGGTTATACGTTCCAATCAGCAACTCGAAAACCGGCGGAAAATTCCACTGTATTGCCGACGCACTACTATTCCACCAATGGAGATGCTTGGCGCCAATTTCTGTGCCGATTTTGCTACGTCACAGAGCTATCCCCTGAGCCAGCCAATCACAGCTATGATTTTGCAGAAAACGCGGGAATTTGCCCGCCAAGACTGCCTGCGAACACAAGTCATTCCCATGCCTCGGTGGTACCCCACCAGAAAGTGTTTTCACTAAGTTTCTGCGAAGTAACAGAATCTCTAGCCCAGCCGCTCCGTGAGCATGTCGCTCCCGCTCTTATGACAATGTCGGCGTCTGGAAAGCATCCACTCGACTCCCTCACCCTTTCAAGTTCAGCAGAACCCGACTGTCACCGGACCACCCGGGTGACGAGAGACGCTGCGTGGGAAGTCCGCGTGTGAAGGAATAGCGTCTTTTCACCGCATGCAATTAGAGAGGAAAATCGAATTACTCGGAGGAAGATAGAAATATGAGAGGGGGCTCATGCCATCTCTCACATGACTGCAGTCGCCGAACGTATCGTGCTGTACCGCCCCGACCTGCAGAAGGGAAAAGTATTGGCTGCTACAGCGTAGTGCTCCAATATATGCTTCTCAGCACCCAGTTCTTTGGAACCATATTTTTCCTTATGGAATAACAGAGTATAGAAGTTTGATAGTTGCATAGTTTTTGAGCCATACCAGGGATTCATATTTATGAAGTCAGATAAAGCGATTAGTTCTGGTTAGTGTGGTGTGTTGATCCCCAGCTGATCACTTTGTTAACCATAGATTGCATATTATTGAAAGCGTTCACAAAATAAAAATGTTTGTGTGGCGTTTACTTAGCTGTCTTTTGTCATGTCATGTTAAGAATGAATAAATATATTGTTATTTAGACCACAACTTCTCCCAGTGTTCTGTTTAACATTACTTTTGCCATTTTATTAAAGCCTTGTTTGCAATTGATAGACCGGAGGCTTGCACATTTTACTCAGATACCACTGAACACAGTCCTTGAGGGTACTGCATTTCTTTTTTTCCTGGCAGTGTAGTATTTATCGCCGCAGTAAACCTCAACGAGACTTCTGTAATAAAGGAAACCGCAGGCGTTCGTAGAGAGCTTACGCAACGCCGGCCCGCCAGAAACAATTTGCATTCGCGGCAGCTGCGCGAAATGCGGACGCGCGTTGGCGAGGAGGCGCGGAATTTCTGCACTGGAAGTAATAAGGAGAGCTCGTCAGAATTCTCGCGCCGTGCTGGGGGCTCCGTGGAGTCGCTAGTGACGCCATTAGCTGCAGAGACTGGAGAGCGGCCTGGCCAGAGAACGGAAGTGGGCAGCACACGTAGCGGGTTTCCCTGGCCGTCGCCATTTCCATGTCACGGCACGGGAAAGGACAGTCTGCTCTCTACTGGTCGATCCATACTGGACGTATCGGAACAGAACCTTGAAACACTCCACTTTCCTCACTGTTTCATTACGCAGACTGCTTTAGGAACGAAAAGTCACAGTCAGGAACTCCCAGAAGCTGGCCGGAGTGGCCGAGCGGTTCTGGGCGCTACAGTCTGGAACCGTGCGACCGCTACAGTCGCAGGTTCGAATCCTGCCTCGGGCATTGATGTGTGTGATGTCCTTAGGTTAGTTAGGTTTAAGTAGTTCTAAGTTCTAGGGGACTGATGACCTCAGAAGTGGTGCTCAGAGCCATTTGAACCATTTTTTGACTCCCAGAAAGAGAGTTTTTACGCTGACGTTGTGGAGAGGCAATGACATCGTCTGCTAATATCGGAAGCTAACAGGCACCCACAGCGCTCACTCATGCTTTTGTGACTTGTTTATTCTTCATTTTACTACATACTTCGTTTTCGTAACACACAGACGAGGTTGTTTCTCTACTTTCGTCACAAATAAGCGGATCTATTGATAGCTGTCACTCCTTCTCGAACTAACCACAAGAGAAACTTCCTGGCAGATTAAAAGTTTGTGCCGGACCGGAGCTCGAACTCGCGACCTTCGCGTTTCGCGGACAAGTGCTCTACCACCTCGGCTCGTACCTACCTGGAAGATAGGAGACGAGATACTTGCGGAATTAAATCTGTGAGAACGGCTCGTGAGTGGGTAGCTCAGATGGTAGAGCACTTGTCTGCGAAAGACAAAGGTTCAGAGTTCTAGTTTCGGTCCGGCACACAGTTTTAATCTGCCAGGAAGTTTCTTATCAACACACACTCCTCTACAGGGTGAAAATTTCTTGTTCATGTAAGTATATCAACGCTGTTAAAACCCTTATACTTAAACTGTAATGGAACTGCTCAGTGGCCCATTTCCACTATACAAGTTGGTCCATTGATCGTGACTGGGCCAAATACCTCACGAAATAAGGGTCAAACAAAAAAACTACAAGGAACGAATCTGGTCTAGTTTCAAGGGGGAAACCAGATGGCGCTATGGCTGTCCCGCTAGATGGCGCTGCCATAGGTCAAACGGATATCAACTGCGTTGTTTAAAATAGGAACCCCCAATTTTTTATTACATATTCGTGTAGTACGTAAAGAAATATGAATGTTTTAGTTGGACCACACTTTTCGCTTTGTGATACATGGCGCTGTAATAGTCACAAACATAGGGCTCACTATTTTAGACTAACAGTTGGTAACAGGTAGGTTTTTTAATTTAAAATGCAGGACGTAGGTACGTTTGAACATTTTATTTCGGTTGTTCCCATGTGATACATGTACCTTTGTGAATTTATTATTTCTGAGAACGTATTCTGTTACATCGTGATTACCTGTAAATACGAAATTAATGCAATAAATGCTCAAAATTATGTCCGTCAACCTCAATGCATTTGGCAATACGTGTAACGAGATTCGTCTCAACAACGAGTAGTTCGCCTTCCGTAATGTTCGCACACGCATTGACAATACGCTAACGCATGTTGTCAGGCGTTGTCGGTGATCACGATGGCAAATATCCTTCAACATTCCCCACAGAAAGAAATCCGGGGACGTCAGATCCGGTGAACGTGCGGGTCATGGTATGGTGCTTCGACGACCAATCCACCGGTCATGAAATATGCTACTCAATACCGCTTCAACTGCCCGCGAGCTATGTGGCCGGACATCCATCATGTTGGAAATACATCGCCATTCTGTCATGCAACGAAACATCTTGTAGTAACATCGGTAGAACATTACGTAGGAAATCAGCATACAGTGCACCATTTAGATTGCCATCGATAAAATGGGAACCAATAATCCTTCCTCGCATAATGCCGCACCATAAATTAACCCACCAGGGTCACTGATGTTCCACTTGTCGCAGCCATCGTAGATTTTCTGTTGCCCCGTAGTGCATATTATGCCGGTTAACGTTACCGCTGTTGGTGCATTACGCTTTGTCGCTAAATAGAACGCGTGCAAAAAGTCTGTCATCGTCCCGTAATTTCTCATGTTCCCAGTGGCAGAACTGCACACGACATTCAAAGTCGTCGCCATGCAATTCCTGGTGCGTAGAAATATGGTACGGGTGCAATCGATGTTGATGTAACATTCTCACCACCGACGTTTTTGAGATTCCCGATTCTCGCGTAATTTTTCTGCTACTGATGTGCGGATTAGCCGCGACAGCAGCTAAAAGACCTGCTCGGGCATCATCGTTTGTTGCAGATCGTCGTTGACGTTTCACATCTGGCTGAACACTTCCTGTTTCCTTAAATAACGTAACCATCCGGCGAACGGTTCGGACATTTTGAAGATGTCGTCCAGGATACCGAGCAGCATACATAGCACAAGTCCGTTGGGCATTTTGATAAAATAGCCATATATGAACACGATACGAACCTTTTCCGCAATTGGTAAACGGTCCATTTTAACACGGGTAATGTATCACGAAGCAAATAGCATCCGCACTGCCGGACCTTTGTGACTATTACAGCGCCATCTATCACAAAGCGAAAAAAGTCGTCCAACTAAAACGTACATATTTCTTTACGTACTACACGAATATGTAATAAAAATGGGGATTCCTACTTATAAAAACGCAGTTGATATCCGTTTGACCTATGGCAGCGCCATCTAGCGGGCCAACCATAGCGCTGTCTGGTTTCCCCCTTCAAGCTAGACGAGTTCCGTTCTTTGTAGTTTTTTTTTTGTTTTATGCTTATTTCGTGAGATATTTGACCCGGTCACTATCAATGGACCACCCTGTATAATCTACCTCTCAATACACCAAATCAAATAAATTGCTGGATACACAGACATTCTTCAAAAATCACAAAAAAAGTTTTTTTGATTGTAATTAAATAAGTAAAAGAGCATTATTTTGCTTACATTCAAATAAAAGAAAACACTGTAGTTAGGAAACGCAGGATGGGGCAAAAGAAGTGGCCCGGTGGACAGAGTTCCAGGCTACAAAGAAACACTGTGGAAGAAAGGAAATACAATACTGACTTCACTATAGCAGATGTTGAAAGCAACCACCATTCTTCTCTTGGTACATTTGGATCCTGGTTAGCAAGTTGTTGAAGGCGGATCAAAGCTGGACTACTGTAACTGCTATAACCTCATCCGAGATGTTCTGCGCCAATTCTTGAAGACTATGAGGGTTTTTGCGATACAACTTCGACTTTAGGCTCCGCACACAAAGTAATCGCACAGTGACAGGTCATGTGACCTGTGTGCCCAGCTAGGGCCTTGACCAGACTGACCTCTGCTAACAACTCTGTCGGGCATGAAGATTGTGTAAGTCAGTGTACATCAAGTGGCGGGCATACATGTGCTGTGGCGTGTGGTTATAAGCATACAGTCACGTCCAATCGTATGAACCCGTATAGGTCACTTACATTTACCCCACCCTGCATTTCTAAAACGTTGTAATAAAAGGATTTCAGAGGGAGTTTGGAGTTATTATTATAGCTATTTTTATAAGTTTATGATGATAATTGGAAAACATTTGTAACCTAACTACACAAACACATATAACATTTTCTGAACGTATAATTCAATACCATGTAATGCTGTTGTATTTCAGATTCAAATCATTGGTCACTTTTGCCTAACATTTGGAGTGTGTTAGTGGAATTGTGTTGAAGAAATGACGCGCTATAGTACCAGTCCTGCTTTGTTATACATTGCCAGGAAAAAAAATTAGTAAACCCTTTAAGTGGTTTCCAATTCACTCAAATTTGTTGTTGCAACAGTTCATATCTTTGTTTCTTTCTTTCACTGGTGCCATGTCCCGCGCTGACGCAGGGTCGGCATTGTTAGCAACGGTTTTGGCAAGGTTAGGATGAAGGGGTGGCCGGATGCCTTTCCTGCCGCCACCCCGTACCCCTACTGTCTGTGTCGAGTGTAATTAATGGAATAGTGCGAGTGTGTTCAGAAGTCTGCGAGTCGTGTAACTGAGACGCAACGTGGGGACCAGCCCGGTATTCACCTAGTGGGATGTGGAAAACCGCCTAAGAACCACATCCAGGCTGGCAGGCACACTGGCCCTCGTCGTTAATCCGCCGGGCGGTTTCGATCCAGGGCCGGCGCCCCTACCCGAGTCCAGGAGGCAGCGCGTTAGTGCTCTCGGCTACCCTGGTGGGTTTGTTGCAACCGTCCATATGATTTACATGAAATGACCACATTTACAGATCAAGAGAACAAGTGGTTCTGAGGTACCAGGTATTAACCCATGCTGAAACACACATATTATTACACAGTGTAGCCTCCACAGGTGGCAATGCTTGCTCTGAGTCTGGCATCCAGTCGATCGTACAGATGGCGAATACTGTCCTGATATACGATACGCCGCACCTGCTCGACATATTGACGTAGTTCTGTAAGAATTGTTGGTTGACATGTCACACAAATCACTTGTTGTCGTATCATTTCCCACACGTTTGTTCTATTGGAGTCCATTCTGGAGATTATTCTGGCCATAGAATTTGCTGCAGGTCTTGCAGAGCATGTTGAGTTTCGCGGACAGTGTGTGAGCGAGCATTATCCTGTTGGAACAACGCACCATTTTCCTGTAGCAAGAATGGTAGGATAATGGGTCTAACAACGTTCTGCACATACCAAGTTCAGGTTAGCGTCCCCTGCAGAAACTTCTAAGTAGAACGAGAGTTGTAGCTCACCGCAGCCCAGGCCTGTCCTGGGGTGTGGCTCGTGCGTCTTCGACGCATACACTCTGCAAGACAGCACTCAACAGCTCTTCGCCGTACGCGCAACCGACCATTACTTGCACGCAGGCAAAATCTTCTCTCTTCGCTGAAGACAACCGCACTGTAACACCTACATATCGATGAGCTGCATTGAATGACCTTTAATTATGCTCTGTGATGTATTCTACTTAAATAAACGAATAATTTTTACGTCTCCTCACGGCCGCGAAGGAGACACACTTCTGTTTCACCTCTAGTTGCGAATAGACGCCTTTTCCATTACAGGTGCGGTAAACATTTTGTAATGTGAAACATTTATGTAAACACCGTAATATATATTAAAATAAATTCAGTCAGTTTTTCTTATAAAACTTCCTGGCTGATTAAAACTGTATGCTGTACCGAAACTCGAACTCGAGACCTTTGCCTTTCGCGGGCAAGGGCTCTACCAACTGAGCTACCCAAGCACGACTGACGACCCCTCCTCACATCTTCAATTCTGCCAGTACCTCGTCCCCTACCTTCACAGAAGCTCTTCTGTGAACCTTGCAGAACTAGCACTCCTGGAAGAAAGGCTATTGCAGATACATGACTTAACCACAGCATGGGGGACGTTTCCAGAATGAGAATTTCCACCCTGCAGCGGAGTGTGCGCTGATATGAACCTTCCCGGCAGATTAAAACTGTGTAAAGGACCGAGAATCGAACTCGAGACCTTTGCCTTCCAGTTGTTCTTATAATTTAATTAATAATTATTACCACTATATTGAATAATTATTCATGTTCCTTATTAGAGCTTTACATTGTCTGTGGGATTGTCGCCGTACACTAATAACAGACAGATGCATTTGGGCAGCAGAAACTGTCAATGCTGTTAGTGCAAATTGCACGGCCAAAATATCTAAGAAACTGTCTTCTCGAATGTTTACTTCGGGGTTTCAAATTCCGTTGCTTTCAAATTATTCTATCATTATTTCAGTTTCAAATAACACGCTCACGGCACTGACATAACTGCTAATACTTTCTTAATTAAATTATAGGTTTCCCAGCTAGTCACACGCACTTAAACTTTTGTGTAATAAGATGCTTCTTTACAACTGATCCTCCAACTTGTGCTAAATTTTATTGAAATCAGTAATTCCAATATCCAACCCCTAAACCTTTCACGGAATCGTCGGGTAGAAATCATTGCTCTCATTTCATGTCACCGCTTCTCAGTAAAAGAACACATATAAACTGACGAAATACCCAAAGGAGGAAGAAATAGTTACAGCGCGCCACTCTATCTTCCAAGTCTTTCCTCTGACGGCACCACTCGAGATCTGCGCGTCAGTGTCGTGCAGTGAATGAAACACGGGCCAGAAGTGTGCATGCTGCTAGTCCCATTACTAATAACAGTTCGCAACAGTTCGTGTTGACACATCAGGGCTCACAAGCCCTGTTACCTGTGCTGCGGTAGCTGTACGACCTGCCACTGCTGCCCTTACAGTACGACGATCCTGAGGGGTGTCTGTGCTGCGTGGACGTCCAGAACTTCGCCCACAGGTGTGGAAATGCTCACGCAACCACTGGTTACCAGTATCGTTGCACAACTGATATAACACCTCCAACTTGTGTGTCAATTCTCCGAAAGGACCACCCCGCTACTCGGACAGACAGTTTGACCCTTTCCACTCTCTCTCAGTTGCCTGTAGGAAGCACAATGGCGCCTCGATGACATGGTTGCCTGCTTGTTCCACACTTTTGCACCACACTGAGCCTTCTCGCTCTGAGCACTCCCTATTAAAGGGTAGGTGTAAATGGCGGTCTGGTAGTTACGCCACTACACCAACAGTTGACAGACCACGTTGAGACGATTACCTGTAAATCTACACCGCTGGCCATTAAAATTGCCACTCCGCGAAGATGACGTGCTACAGATGCGAAATTTAACGGACAGGAAGAAGCTGCTGTCATACGCAAATGATTAGCTTTACAGAGCATTCACAAACGGTTGGCGCCGGTGGCGACACCTACAACGTGCTGACATGAGCAAAGTCTCCAACCGATTTTTCTTACACAAACAGCAGTTGTCCGGCGTTGCCTAGTGAAACATTGTGATGCCTCGTGTAAAAAGAAGAAATGCGTACCATCACGTTTCCAACTTTGATAAAGGTCGGATTGTAGTCTATCGCGATTGCTGTTTATCGTATCGCGACATTGCTTCTCGCGTTGGTCGAGATCCGATTACTGCTAGCAGAATATGGGATCGGTGGGTTTAGCAGTTTAATACGGAACGCCGTGCTGGATCCCAACGGCCTCGTATCACTAGCAGTCGAGATGACAGGCATCTTATCCACATGGCTGCAACGGATCGTGCAGCCACGCTTCGATCCCTGAGTCAACAGATGGGGACGTTTGGAAGACAACAACCATCTGCACGAACAATTCGACGACGTTTGCAGCAGCATGGACTGTCAGCTCGGAGACCGTGGCTGCGGTTACCTTTGACGCTGCATCACAGACAGGAGCGCCTGCGATGGTGTTCTCAACGACGAACCTGGGTGCACGAATGGCAAAACGTCATTTTTTTCGGATGAAACCAGGTTTTGTTTACAGCATCATGATGGTCGCATCCGTGTTTGGCGATATCGCAGTGAACGCACATTGGAAGCGTGTATTTTTCATCGCCATACTGGCGTATCATCCGGCGTGATGGTATGGAGTGCCATCGGTTACACGTCTCGGTCACCTCTTGTTCGCACTGACGGCACTTTGAACAGTGGACGTTACATTTCAGATGTGTTACGACCCGTGGCTCTACCCTTCATTCGACCCCTACGAAACCCTACATTTCAGCAGAATAATTCACGACCATATGTTGCAGGCCATGTACGGGCCTTTCTGGATACAGAAAATGTTCGACTGCTGCCCTGGCCAGCTCATTCTCCAGATCTCTCACCAATTGAAAACGTCTGGTCAATGGTGGCCAAGCAACTGGCTCGTCACAATACGCCAGTCACTACTCTTAATGAACTGTTGTATCGTGTTGAAGCTGCATGGGCAGCTGTACCTGTACACGCCATTCAAGCTCAGTTTGACTCAATGGCCAGGCGTATCAAGGCCGTTATTAGGGCCAGAGATGGTTGTTCTGGGTACTGATTTCTCAGGATCTATGCACCCAAATTGCGTGAAAATGAATTCACATGTCAGTTCTAGTATAATATATTTGTGCAATGAATACCAGTTTATTATCTGCATTTCTTCTTGGTGTAGCAATTTTAATGGCCAGTAGTGTACTATATCGCGGGTGGCATATCTCATCGTGGGGTAATAATCGTTGTCGTCATTCCAGGTGTACAATTTTTCCGACAGAAGTAGTTTGAGTGCAATGTGCTGAGGTTTTCTGTGTGAAACAATAAATAATGATCTGCCGAACTGCACTTTCCTGGAGATGTATGAGTCCCAAATCTGTCTTCGATAAGGATAGGAGCTGAAGCAATGAATTAAAATTTGTGCAATAGCCGGGACTTGAATCGTGGTCCTCTGCTATCTAAGCAGGTATGCCCGCCACTACAGCTCCGTAGCACTGTGGCCATCACCTCTGCACGCAGTACTCTAGCCGAAAGGGCTCCTTAACACAAACTTCAGTTCACGCTGTTAGACCATTAGCCCTTCATGAATCGTCATTATGGCATAGGCACTCTGACGCTGGAATAGTACCCCTGCACTGAATGTGACAGGGACATCCTGCCTGTGCCCCAGGCACATGCAGGACTTCTCTATTATGTACAATGCTGGGGTGCTATGGCAATGTTGGAGAGCCTAATCAATACTGATGATTTAGGAACGGGGAAATGGGCTTAACGTGTAAACTGAAGATTGCGTTAGGGAGGGCATTGGACTAGGGCAGTCCATCCAGGTATGCTGGTCACAGTAGTGGTTATCGCATGGGTGTGGTAAGCAGAAGACCTGGCGTCAATCGTAGCTGTGGCACGGATTTCAATTCATTGCTTCAGCTTCTGTTTTTATTGAAAATAAATAATGAACCTGAAAAAAATCTCCACAACGTTTTATTATACAACTTAATGTGTAAAAATGGAGAAACCTGGATCTCTCCTTGTAAAATATGAACTTATCCAAACGGACATTGGCGGCCGGTGTGGCCGAGCGGTTCTAGGCGCTTCAATCTGGAACCGCGCGATCGCTACGGTCCCAGGTTCGAATCCTGCCTCTGGCGTGGATGTGTGTGATGTCCTTAGGTTAGATAGGTTTTGGTAGTTCTAAGTTCTAGGGGACTGATGACCTCAGATGTTAAGTCCCATGGTGCTCAGAGCCATTTCAACCATTTTTGAACCAAACCGACATTTACTGGCCCAATGAAAGAAACTATCAAAACACTACTTAGAAGATACATAAAAAAACTAAACTCCGCCCGAACAGGCCATTAAGGCACAATGTTCCCGACCGGCTGCCGTGTCAGCCTGAAGGCATCACTAGATGCGGATATGGAGGGGCATGTGGTGAGCACTCCGCTCTCCCGGCCATATGTCAGTTTCCAAGACCGGAGCCGCTACTTCTCAACCAAGTAGCTCCTCAGTTTGCCTCACAAGGGCTGAGTGCACCCCGCTTGCCGACAGCCCTCGTAAGACCGGATGGTCACCCATCCAAGTGCTGGCTGAGCCCAACAGCGCTTAACTTCGGTGACCTGACGGGAACCGGTGTTACCACTGTTTGCGCTTTGTTATACGCAGAAATAGTGGTGTAAGGTTGCGAATTCCCATACTCAAATTAAACTGGAATTCTAAGTACTTAAAAAAGAAGTTAAGTTACAATTCGGCCTTGGTGGCTGTGAATGCAAATTCAAATGGACTACCTGTATATATGTTCAGTGAAGGAACTTAGAAACATGGCATAAAATTAACACTCTGCAGCACACGCCACATAATTTAAAATGAGAAGCTCTGCCTGTGAGTGTATCATCACTTGGCATTTTTTAAAATATCCCCAAGGCCTTCGGTTGTGTAGACAATGATTCTCTCTAGTTTTATGGAACTGATGACCTTACATGCAGTTGGTTTGAATCACACTTGAGAAACGGAATGCAGAAGTTTGTCCTGATTAACACTGACGTTGTCGGAAAGGTAGAAAATTTAAGTGACTGGAGTGAAAATCACAAAAGTGAGTCCCATAGCGTCCAATTTTGTATCCACACCTATTCCCAGTCGTATGTGAATGACCTTCCACTTAAAATTCAACAAGCAAATTAGTTGATTTTTGCAAACAGTACTAGCGTTATAATAAATCCCATTAGAGAGAAAGCAACAGAAGAATTACTAAACGATATTTCTTAAAGAAATATCAAGTGGTTCTCTCTAAATTTTGAAAAAACACTCATTACATTCAGTTCCGTGCAAATAGTAGTCTGACCAACAACATTGATGTAGAACATGAGAAGGAATCAGTAAATAGGGTAGAATGCTTCAAATTTTTGGTTGTACATATTGATGAAAACCAGACCTGGATGAAGCAGATTACTGAGTTTCTCAATCAATTAAATTCAGCTACTTTTGCTCTTCGTGTAATTGCCAATCTTGGATACAAATGTAACAACCTTCTGACATATTTTGCATGTTTCCACCCAGTAATGTCGTAAGGAATAATTTTCAGGGGGAGCTCATCAGTAATAAGGAAAGTATTCATTGCATAAAAGCGATGACTAAAAATTGAATGTGGTGTTCACGCACAGCCGTCATGTTGGTACTTCTTCAAGGAGGTATGCTTTTTAACTGCACCGTCATATTCCTTTCTGTCCCTAATAAAATTTGTCATAAATAATCCATCACAATTTGAGAAGAACAGTCATGTACATACTTACAACAGTAGAGGGGAAAATAACCTCTCTTGCTTTTGTTAATGCTGTCAGTGGCTCAGATAAGAGTTCAGTATACAGCAATATAAATTTTTATAATTTGCCCAATAACATAAGATGTCTGACAGGTGGCGAAAGAAGTTATAAAACTAATTTAGGAAACACAAAATTTTTAAGTCGTAACTTAGTGAGTAGGCATAAAATGATAATTTGTTCATTAATGTTAACACTAATCATGTACTGGATGATCAAAAAGTCAGTATAAATTTGAAAACTTTATAAACCACGGAATAATGTAGATAGAAAGGCAAAAATTGACACACATGCTTGGAATGACATGGGGTTTTATTAGAACCAAAAAAACAACAAATATTGCTAGACGCGTGAAAGATGTCTTGCGCGCGTCGTTTGGTGTGATCGTGTGCTCAGCCGCCACTTTCGTCATGCTTGTCCTCCAGTTCCCCAGACCTCAGTCCGTGCGATTATTGGCTTTGGGGTTATCTGAAGTCGCAAGTGTATCGTGATCGACCGACAAATCTAGGGATGATGAAAGACAACATCCGAAGCCAATGCCTCACCATAACTCCGGACATGCTTTACACTGCTGTTCATAACATTATTCCTTGTTGACGAATGATGGTGGACATATTGGGCATTTCTTGTAAAGAACATCATCTTTGCTTTGTCTTACTTTGTTATGCTAATTATCGCTATTCTGGACAGATGAACCGCCATCTGTTGGACATTTTTTGAACTTTTGTATTTTTTTGGTTGTAATAAAGCCCCATGTCATTCCAAGCATGTGTGTCAATTTGTACCTGTCTATCTACATTGTTCCGTGATTTATTCAGTTTTCAAATTTATACTGACTTTTTGATCACCTGGTATACATAGCCTGAAAAGAAACCCGTTCCACAGCATTTCATTGAAAGAATGATCTATGGAACATATAACTGACTATCTAACTAACTAGCTAGCTAACTAACTAACTAACTTGAAGTTACACATGCCTATGATTCATACACATTCTGATCATCACATGTTTTAAAGTAAATACGAAGGTGTACAAATACTCACCTTTCACACACGAAAATTACACATTAGTAGCAACACAAAATGGTGAACACTTGGTCAGGACCTAGCAGAACTATGAACTTCATCCATGCAAAAGCAACTGAAGCGCTCGCTGCTGTATTCATCTCACTATTGATATCGAAGTGTGCTGGATAAAGCTCCCATCTTGTACACAGCAAGAATGTCTGAGTTACTACTTGTTACCAGCGTGATGTCCAGGCGTAAGACGAGCCGAGAAACATTGCGTCCTCTCTGGTTCAAACATCATGCTGGAGGCAGACGTACTTGTACGGTGCGCTATTGTATCGGTAGTCAACTGAGAATATAGTTCAAAGATTTGTTGTCCTAATCTAACAGGGAAATTAAGGATTTCAGTGAATTTCAAAGTTGGTGACACCGTCAGTAGAGATTCTGTTCACCCTATGCGGTGCTGCATTTGCTTATTTCGAAATTTATTTTTAAGTACCAGTATAAATTGTGTTGCTTTAATTTAAGTACATGAAGAGCGAATATTAAACCAATTTCGTTGACCAAAAGTTCAGTTTTAAGGTTTACTTTAATGTGATTTGTTTCTGCCCTAATTGAAAAAGGTAGGTTCATGTTTTCGCAATTCTTGGGGCGAGTAGAAAGAGTAAGTGTTTCTTCATAGAAGTCCAAGTATTTAACGGAAGTGAAAAATCATCTGGCACTATTTTGAACGCAGGGGATTATGCTAAGACTTAGTTATATGGAAGAAGTAAGCATTCATTTAAATTGTATCCACTTAAAGTTTGTTATTTAGGGTTCAAAAGTTCTATTTGTATTTTTTTTTTAAAACAGGCAGGTTGAAGGTAGTTTTTTAAGAGGTTAGGAGTAATTTTCTATTGAAGGAGATGTTGTTCGAAATCTCATTGCCACTTTCGGGGCAATGAATTGTAGATCCAAAAACATAGCTTTTAAACATAATGTCAATGGATTCATGTATTTGCAACAACCCAGCTTTATCAGGTTAATGTTACAATAATGTAGTTAAAGATACAACAGTTTTTATTTGGGAAGAAGGAAAAAAACCATTATTCACGAAATATTTTTAGTTTTTATACTGAATAAGACTTCTTTCAAACCAGAAAAAACATCTTTCTGATTCTACTTGATCAAAAACACATTATGGTATGTCTCTACAAACCCCAAAGTCCAATACGTACAAAAAATAACATAAAAACTGTTGTTGGTATTCACCATTCTCTGCGGGGTGAATGGAAACACCAGGTTTTTATTATTTTATATTACAAAAACATGAGTTAGGTGTGAAATAAAAATTTAAGTTTAAAGTCTGGCAGAAGATCTATAACCAAATTTTTTTTAGAACTGTTTGTGCTTACTCTACATTACTTTTGTTCCCAGTGAGCGACTGATGAAAGTGTTAAGTGTCACTGTAACAACCCCCTAGATTTCCACATTTTAGAATAATCCATCGCATTTGTGGGCTAGGAAACATGAGGATAGACTTTGCATTATCAAGGGAGATTAACACAGTGCATGTTGCGGACATATGACACATGGAAACGAGATCGTGATGAAACCGCCACATTTCACTATCTGCAAACTAAAAACTATTTTGGTTTCACTAAACCTGGACGAAGAAAATCATCACACTGTCCACCAATTAAAACGTAGACTGATCAACCGATTTCAGTTGAAAACCTATTTTTAACAGTGATGTGTCAGCCCCCAATGAAAGAGAAAAATACAGCTTCTTTTTGTTATTTGTTACTACTGATAAAGGACACATCAACTGCATATGGTAAAATGGCGCCTAGCAAATAATATTCTTTGATGGTCTCCAGATACACAACGTAAAATAAAACTCGCACATTCGGAGACCGCAGTGCGATTCTCTGTGTACGAACACTATAAAAATATCAACGCGTGAATATTTTCTGCAGATAATGGACTCGAAATTGAGAGGTCGACTCAGGGTCCGGCTATAATTTTTATGTATCTTCTTTTTCTTAATTTATAGATGGGTGATTGATACTGCGAGAAGAATTCGACAGAGCAGTGAAAAACCTAAGTCGAAATAAGGCCCCGGGAGTAGGCGACATTCCATGAGAACTACTGATTGCCTTGGGAGAGTCAGCCATGACAGTACACTTCGATCTGATGTGCAAAAATGTATGAGACAGGTAAAATACACTCGGACTTCAATGAGAGAATAATAATTCCAATTCCAAAGAAAGCAGCTGCTGACAGTTGTGAATGTTACCCAGTTATCAGTTTAGTAAGTCATGGTAGCAAAATACTAACATGAATTCCTTACAGAAGAATGGAAAAACTGGTAGAAGCTGACCCTTGGGAAGATCAGTTTGGCAACATTGACTATACGACTTGTCATAGACGATACCTTAACGAAAGACAAACCTATGTTAATAGCATTTGTGGACGTCGAGAAAACTGTTGACAATGTTGACTGGAATACTCTCGCCGCGCGGGGCAGACGCGCAGTTTAAGACGCCTTGTCACGGTCCGCGCGGCTTCGCCCCCGTCGGAGGTTCGAATCCTCCCTCGGGCATGGGTGTGTTGTCCTTAGCGTAAAGTAGTTTAAGTTAGATTAAGTATTGCGTAAGCTTAGGGACCAATGACTTCAGCAGTTTGGTTCCATAAGACCTTACCACTAATTTCCAAAATACTCTCTTTCAGTGGTAAAATACATAGAGCCAAAGGCTATTTACAATTATACTGAAACGAAACAGCAGTTACAAGAATCTAGGGGTGTGAAAGGAAAGCAATGCTTGAGAAGCGGGTGAGACAGAGTTGTAGCTGTCCCCGATATTATTGAATCTGTACATTGAGCAGGCAATAAAGGAAACCAAAGAAAAATTTTTAGTAGGAATTAAAGTCCAGGTTGGCAGATGGATTTAGAAGAGCGGTTGAACGGAGTGGACAAGATGCTAAAAGGAGAATATAAGATGAACATCAAAAAATGCAAATCAAGGTTAATGGAATGTAGTCGAACTAAGTCAGTTGATGCTGAGGGAATTAACGTAGGAAACGGGACACTTAAGGGAGTGGATGAGTTCTGTTATTTGAGCAGCAAAATAACTGATGATCATCGAAGTAGGGAGGATGTAAAATGTTGATTGGCAATGGTAAGGAAAGCGTATCTGATGAAGAGAAGTTTGCTAACATCGAATACAGATTTAAGTGTCAGGAAGTATTGGTGTGGAGTATAGCCATGTGTGGAAGCGAAATATGAACGATAAACAGTTTTGAAAAGAAGAGAACTGAAGATTCTAAAATGTGGTGCTTGAGAAGAATGCTGAAGATTTGTTGGATAGATCACATAACTAGTGAGAAGTTACTGAACAGAACTGAGGAGAAAAGAAATTTGTGGTTGACCAGACTAAAAGGAGAGGGGGCGGTTGATTTGGGGGAGGAGACCAAACTGCTAGGTCATCGATCTCATCGGATTAGGGACGGATGGGGAAGGTTGTCGGCCGTGCATTTTGAAGGAACCATCCCGGCATTTGCCTGAAGCGATGTAAGAAAATCACAGAAAACCTAAATCAGGATGGCCGGCGCGGGATTGAACCGTCGTCCTCCGGAATTCGAGTCCAGTGTCCTAATCAAGGCGCCTCCTAGCTCGCTCTAGAAGAAGGGATCGGTTGGTAGGACACATTCTGAGACATCAAAGGATCACCTGTTTAGTACTGCGGGGAAATGTGTCGAAGAAAATTGTAGAGGGAGACCAAGAGATGAATATAGTATGCAGATTCAGAAGGATGTAGGTTGCAGTAGGTACTGGGAGATGAAGAACCTTGCACAGGATAGAGTAGCATGGAGAGCTGCATCAAACAAGTCTCTGGACTGAAGACCAGAACAACAACTAGAAATTTACACTATAGAATACTGTATCTGGCTTCTTAACTGTTATACAGCAATAAGAGCAGGTCTTATACAAAACACTTGCAATTATTTAATACTAAAAGAGAAATGAGAGTACATTAGTTTTTATTGTTCCACTTTCACAGATGTAGTTTGTCGTTAGACATCTGCTCTGTTCTTTTCGAGGCACTACACTTCTAAATGCTATCCAGTTTATTGTCAGCACTGTTTCGCTTTTATTCAAGGACGCCTCTCCGTGTTGAAGAAGTGGTAGCACTTATCCATTCTGCTCTTGTAACAGTCGATGCAGCTATTACGCTGCGAGGAGTTCAGGGAAGCATCATAATCCACTCAGTTACGAAATGTTTGGAAAAAAAGGGGAGTCTCTTTGACAATTTGCTCTGAAGAGCAGTTTTGTGTAGGACATCCTCTGGCTAACAGTTTGTTTAAAGTATTACAACTTCCCCTCCTTTAGTGAACGTCGTATGTAAGTTTCTCATCTCCATACTGAAACGTTTTGTAGTTATTTTATCCTACAACAGGTACTTTATTTTCTGCTGATTATTACTCCTCACGAATATTTCTGACATATTTGGAAGGTCTTCCCCCATGAACCATGGACCTTGCCGTTGGTGGGGAGGCTTGCGTGCCTCAGCGATACAGACGGCCGTACCGTAGGTGCAACCACAACGGAGGGGTATCTGTTGAGAGGCCAGACAAACATGTGGTTCCTGAAGAGGGGCAGCAGCCTTTTCAGTAGTTGCAGGGGCAACAGTCTGGATGATTGACTGATCTGGCCTTGTAACATTAACCAAAACGGCCTTGCTGTGCTGGTACTGCGAACGGCTGAAAGCAAGGGGAAACTACAGCCGTAATTTTTCCCGAGGACATGCAGCTTTACTGTATGATTAAATGATGATGGCGTCCTCTTGGGTAAAATATTCCGGAGGTAAAATAGTCCCCTATTCGGATCTCCGGGCGGGGACTACTCAAGAGGACGTCGTTATCAGGAGAAAGAAAACTGGCATTCTACGGATCGGAGCGTGGAATGTCAGATCCCTTAATCGGGCAGGTAGGTTAGAAAATTTAGAAAGGGAAATGGATAGGTTAAAGTTAGATATAGTGGGAATTAGTGAAGTTCGGTGGCAGGAGGAACAAGACTTTTGGTCAGATGATTACAGGGTTATAAATACAAAATCAAATAGGGGTAATGCAGGAGTAGGTTTAATAATGAATAAAAAAATAGGAGTGCGGGTTAGCTACTACAAACAGCATAGTGAACGCATTATTGTGGCCAAGATAGACACAAAGCCCATGCCTACTACAGTAGTACAAGTTTATATGCCAACTAGCTCTGCAGATGATGAAGAAATTGATGAAATGTATGACGAGATAAAAGAAATTATTCAGGTAGTGAAGGGAGATGAAAATTTAATAGTCATGGGTGACTGGAATTCGTCAGTAGGAAAAGGGAGAGAAGGAAACATAGTAGGTGAATATGGATTGGGGCTAAGAAATGAAAGAGGAAGCCGCCTCGTAGAATTTTGCACAGAGCATAACTTAATCATAGCTAACACATGGTTCAAGGATCATAAAAGAAGGTTGTATACCTGGAAGAATCCTGGAGATACTAATAGGTATCAGATAGATTATATAATGGTAAGACAGAGATTTAGGAACCAGGTTTTAAATTGTAAGACATTTCCAGGGGCAGATGTGGATTCTGACCACAATCTATTCGTTATGAACTGCAGATTGAAACTGAAGAAACTGCAAAAAGGTGGGAATTTAAGGAGATGGGACCTGGATAAACTGAAAGAACCAGAAGTTGTACAGAGTTTCAGGGAGAGCATAAGGGAACAATTGACAGGAATGGGGGGAAGAAATACAGTAGAAGAAGAATGGGTAGCTCTGAGGGATGAAGTAGTGAAGGCAGCAGAGGATCAAGTAGGTAAAAAGACGAGGGCTAATAGAAATCCTTGGGTAACAGAAGAAATATTGAATTTAATTGATGAAAGGAGAAAATATAAAAATGCAGTAAATGAAGCAGGCCAAAGGGAATACAAACGTCTCAAAAATGAGATCGACAGAAAGTGCAAAATGGCTAAGCAGGGATGGCTAGAGGACAAATGTAAGGATGTAGAGGCTTGTCTCACTAGAGGTAAGATAGATACTGCCTACAGGAAAATTAAAGAGACCTTTGGAGAGAAGAGAACCACTTGTATGAATATCAAGAGCTCAGATGGCAACCCAGTTCTAAGCAAAGAAGGGAAGGCAGAAAGGTGGAAGGAGTATATAGAGGGTTTATACAAGGGCGATGTACTTGAGGACAGTATTATGGAAGTGGAAGAGGATGTAGATGAAGATGAAATGGGAGATAAGATACTGCGTGAAGAGTTTGACAGAGCACTGAAAGACCTGAGTCGAAACAAGGCCCCGGGAGTAGACAACATTCCATTAGAACTACTGATGGCCTTGGGAGAGCCAGTCATGACAAAACTCTACCGTCTGGTGAGCAAGATGTATGAGACTGGCGAAATACCCACAGACTTCAAGAAGAATATAATAATTCCAATACCAAAGAAAGCAGGTGTTGACAGATGTGAAAATTACCGAACTATCAGTTTAATAAGTCACAGCTGCAAAATACTAACGCGAATTCTTTACAGACGAATGGAAAAACTGGTAGAAGCGGACCTCGGGAAAGATCAGTTTGGATTCCGTAGAAATGTTGGAACACGTGAGGCAATACTAACCTTACGACTTATCTTAGAAGAAAGATTAAGAAAAGGCAAACCTACGTTTCTAGCATTTGTAGACTTAGAGAAAGCTTTTGACAACGTTAACTGGAATACTCTCTTTCAAATTCTGAAGGTAGCAGGGGTAAAATACAGGGAGCGAAAGGCTATTTACAATTTGTACAGAAACCAGATGGCAGTTATAAGAGTCGAGGGGCATGAAAGGGAAGCAGTGGTTGGGAAAGGAGTGAGACAGGGTTGTAGCCTCTCCCCGATGTTATTCAATCTGTATATTGAGCAAGCAGTAAAGGAAACAAAAGAAAAATTCGGAGTAGGTATTAAAATTCATGGAGAAGAAGTAAAAACTTTGAGGTTCGCCGATGACATTGTAATTCTGTCAGAGACAGCAAAGGACTTGGAAGAGCAGTTGAACGGAATGGACAGTGTCTTGAAAGGAGGATATAAGATGAACATCAACAAAAGCAAAACGAGGATAATGGAATGTAGTCAAATTAAATCGGGTGATGCTGAGGGGATTAGATTAGGAAATGAGACACTTAAAGTAGTAAAGGAGTTTTGCTATTTAGGGAGTAAAATAACTGATGATGGTCGAAGTAGAGAGGATATAAAATGTAGACTGGCAATGGCAAGGAAAGCGTTTCTCAAGAAGAGAAATTTGTTAACATCGAGTATAGATTTAAGTGTCAGGAAGTCGTTTCTGAAAGTATTTGTATGGAGTGTAGCCATGTATGGAAGTGAAACATGGACGGTAACCAGTTTGGACAAGAAGAGAATAGAAGCTTTCGAAATGTGGTGCTACAGAAGAATGCTGAAGATAAGGTGGGTAGATCACGTAACTAATGAGGAGGTATTGAATAGGATTGGGGAGAAGAGAAGTTTGTGACACAACTTGACTAGAAGAAGGGATAGGTTGGTAGGACATGTTTTGAGGCATCAAGGGATCACAAATTTAGCATTGGAGGGCAGCGTGGAGGGTAAAAATCGTAGAGGGAGACCAAGAGATCAATACACTAAGCAGATTCAGAAGGAGGTAGGTTGCAGTAGGTACTGGGAGATGAAGAAGCTTGCACAGGATAGAGTAGCATGGAGAGCTGCATCAAACCAGTCTCAGGACTGAAGACCACAACAACAACAACAACAATTTGGAAGGTAATTGTGATTTACAACGATAAAAGAAAGGGAAGTTATGGGACATGTGTTGTTTAAGAAACAGCGTGCACTATAGTAAAATTGCGGACATCAAAATGAAAAAATTACTCATAGACCCGCAATTGACCTCTCAAAGTCGGTTATTCCAATGCAAAACTCTACCTTCTGGGTAACTGAACACAAATACATGGGACTGAATGACCTTGCTTGTAGTATATATGAAAACAGCGAGACCAGGCTGACTTTCTTTAACCAAATTATGTATGGGACGAAGTTTCCTTATAGACACTTTTGTGTTGTTAGTACCCGAGGAATCGCACTGTGCCTCCCGAGCACGAAGCATGTTCACGCAGAGTATTTAAACCTCTGTTTCAAGAAATCTGTCCACTGATCCAAAATCTCAATGACGCTTTCACAGTCAGTATTATTATACCACTTAAACGATTAGGTACATTCCCAAATTAACAAAACATATTTCATGCCATGACTGTTTCCCTTGCGACACTACGTTTTAGCAGCAGTATTCCAAGATTCATTATTATTGTTCGATGTACAGACGTTGGACGGAGTTATGGACACAACGCAACAAATACAGACAGACGCTACTCAAGCCTGCAGGTGGCGCTGTTGTGTTCGTCCACACACGGCGCCTATGCAGTGTCCTCCATACGTCCACGTGTCAGGCGAGGTCAGAACAGTGTCCTGCGTAGTTGCTAGGGCACTAAGTGAGAGCTAAGTGCGTTGGAACGTGAGTAACTTGTTGGTGCTCGGGACCCGAAGTCTTTCGCGTTCGAAGACGCACCATGTCAAAGATTTGTACTCCACACAGGAAAAGTGGAAAAACATCGTCCGCTACGTCAGAAAGTGGAAGACAGTACGTGTCGAACGAATTTCGAACTGAATTTCGCACTCGCCCAACACTGACACCACCAAAGAACATGATGGGAGCTCCATAAGCACAGAAATGCAGGTCGAGCTGGAATTCCAGAGCCACTCATCTGTGATACAAATGTCCATAGCAGGAAATTGTGGTGCTGAAGCTTTAAAACCCGGACGGTGGAGCGAAGGAAGAAAGTAATTTGGTCTGGTGAGTCTTCTTGCACACTATACCCAACTGCTCCCTGAGTTCAGGTCCCAAGAGTGAAACGTGGTGGGCACTTTCGGTGATAGTATGGACAGCCATATCTTAGTATTCAGTGGGCCCTATGGTTACTCAGAAAGGTCTCACTACCACCGAGGATTATGTGACCATTTTGGCTAACAGGTCCACCCCATGGTATAATAATTGTTCCCCAATGGTGATGATGCGTTCTATGGCGACATGGCCCCTGTTCAAACAGCTCACATCATCCAGGACTGGTTTTGTGACTGAGACAATGAATTGTCGTATCTCCCATTCCCACCGCAGTTACCAGATCTCAGTAGTACTGAGCTATTGTGATTTACTTCGGAGGGAAGAGTGATTGATCGCTATCCATCTCCACTAGCGTAAGCCGAATGTGCCACTACTTTTCAGAAACATTCCCTTCCAAACCATTTAGGGCCTGTATTTATATTTTCTGAGATAACTGGAAGCTATTATGAATGGCAACCGTTTTCCTACATCGTATTAGTCATGTTAATGTGTTGTGTGCTTGGTGTTTCTTTATTTTTTCCAACCCCTGTACAACAGACAGCCAAAAGTATTTTCCACTGCATTAAATCATCAAAAATCGGAATCACTTATCAGTAGCAGAGAGGAAAGAAAAACGGTCCCGAAGGTGACATCCGACACTGGTAAGTGAGTCATTGATCTAGTAAATGTTAGATATCAGAAACTTACTTTGTACTCTCTTTGCTTCACTTGTAAGGATTGATTATTTGCCTGGTTGGAAAGGGGGTGGGTGGGGGGTGGGGGTGGGGGAACAAACAGACAGATTATGGGCCTAAACGAACGTTTGCATAGCAGCGTCGGCTATTGAATGCCAACTTATATGATGCACCGAGGCTATATAATCTTTAAGAACGTGTTTCTAAGGGTTCGCTATTGCAAATAACTAAAAGTGGCAGTCCAATCATACCTTCATGCATCTTACTAAAATCACCTGTCTACGTATTCTGCATGGAGAATCCAAAACTTTGCACTTTTTTTAATGCAGACTAATGCCAGAAAAGTACCTGCCACGAATGCAGGAGGCCTGAAACCTTTTGTGTCAAACTGAAACAGGTGATAGTATGTTAACAACTTATTATATTGAGATAGGGAACCAATGGATGGAAATGCAGGTTTATTATTTTATGGACATACACATGGATCTTTGAGGGTGTGTGGCAGAACATTATGCACTTTTGCTTTGAAACTGACTGTCGTCATTTGGAACAACTACTATGAGCTATGTTGTTCTGATGCAGTGTACGCTGCGTGTCTCCATAACACAATAAATACACATTTCCAAAAGAATAAAGGGTCAAATGTGTGTCAAATCTTATGTGACTTAACTGCTAAGGTCATCAGTCCCTAATCTTACGCACTACTTAACCTAAACTATCCTAAGGACAAACACACCCACCCATGCCCGAGGGAGGACTCGAACCTCCGCCGGGACCAGCCGCACAGTCCATGACTGCAGCGCCACAGAGCGCTCGGCTAATCCCGCGCGGGTATACATTTCCGACCATTGGTTCAATATCTCAATATAATCCGGTAGGGGTCCGCTACCATCTGTTTCATTCTGACCTACAAGGTTTGAGACAACGTGCATAGCGATTCGTGTGATAGTGGAGAACTCTCTCTTGCGCAGTTCACGTGCGTTATAATGAAGAGTGAAGTGGTAAAATGAAAATGCACAGTATTTACCGTTTGAACGATCGCATGGACTGGAAAGAAAACGACTACGAAATGTAGGAGAATGTGTACCGGAACTATGCAGTCGAGTGTGTGAGTAACGAAACGTTCTGACAGTGATTCTTAAAAGAAGCAAAAAACATATCAATTGAAGACATGAAGTCTTAAAATCAGTCTGTGATCATATTGTGGCACTTCATCTTACAGATCCGTTGTCAACTATAATCTTCAGATCTGTTTGTTAAATGCCACTATTCATTGCCACTCGAATACGATTGTCTGTAGGATTCCAGCAGCTTTCAAAATCTAGTGCCTTCAAGCATAATACAGACTGCATTATAACAACCTCCATAACTTCAGTTTTTCAACGTTGTTACCAACACATACACCACTCGGAATATCAGCAGCACGAAAATGCAGGGTAGTAATCATAATTCTCAGTAATTATTATACCAGCTAACACGACGTAATGAAAAACTCTCCATAAATATCTAAATTATCAAATAGCGTTTGGCAGAATATCTGCACTGGAGTTCAGCTAGCAGTTCACAATTGGTCGCAGCTTATTAATAAAATCTCTGCTTTTTTTTTCTACTTAGACTATCACTTAATTATGCGGGAATTTTACGTTGTGTACACAGCTACATATTTTCCAGTAAAACTTCTTATACTTTTTGAGACACATAGTACAACATTCGGAATTGTTATCATACGCCTGTACGTCACGCGTTTGAAGCTCTAGTGAGAGAAAGCGTATCACTAGTTCCCTAAGAGGGTTTCTGGCGCAGCTCACAAAACGTATATAAATTTATTCCATAGTAAAAAAATAAAAGCTCCTCGTCGCACGACAAATTTTTGAACGCACGATGAATACATTACACGAACAGTCCATCAATAAAAACGAGACGGTTCCATACCACCACCAAGTTACGACCGCGCCTAACAAAACAAGGAAAATTTCTCGAGCACTGTGCCACACTGAATGGATAAATATCGCTACAGGAAAATTGAGGTTTGACAACAAGCAGCTGCATGCGACCGTGGCGCGGAGAATCATTTCCGCCTTCGAACTACACTGACTGCAGTCTGCATTATGCTTGAAGACACTAGATTTTGAAAGCTGCTGGAATCCTACAGACAATTGTATTGGTGTGGCTGTAAATGGTGGAATTTACCATGAGAAACAAATCTGAAGAAGGCAGTAGCCGAAACCGGTAATAGTGAAGTGTAAATGTTTGATTCATCAAGACGGACCTGTAAAATAAAGAAGCAAAAAAATGTTTAAAAGAGAAAATAAAGAGACGTACCTGCCATAATACTATTAGCTAAGTAAATTCCATGAGATGAGATTAAGCACTAGAGACACTTGGAGACTGATGGATGTATTTAGAATTGTGGTTCTGTACAATCATAGTATCGAGCCATACAGTGTTTGCTTTCACACAGAAGCTAGACTAGCTGCGAGAAATAGATGTAAACTGTGATCCTACAAAGTAATTACCCAAGGACTGGAATGCAATGCTATTTTCCAAAATAGATGTAAAACTAGCTGCGAAAAATAGATGTAAACTGTGATCCTACAAAGTAATTACCCGAGGACTGGAACGCAATGCTATTTTCCAAAATAAAAGAAGTAATAAAGCAGAGTAATAATAATATTTATAAAATTGTGGTATTATACTGAATAACTGATGTAGTCGTAGCAATGAAATTGTTCAAATGCCTGTCGTAATAATTTATTTAAATATGAACATAAAATTATAGATATAATAAATGAGTAAAGTTTGTTTCAGTTGGAAATATAATTGTTGCAGATTTCGCAAATACTGTTTAAATATCACTGGTACGAAAGAACAGAGTCCCATTTCGTTAAACGAAACACAAACTATTCGCCAGGTCATAAATATATTAATACTCGCAGATTCCTGTGTAGCTTCCAGCACTGTATCCTGTATTAATCCCTATATACAACTGAAATAAGTTGGAATTCAGTACTGCATCTCATCTAATGCCCTACAGCCGGTTCTCATAGTTGAGATCCCACCCCGCTAGGAATTTTCCTAAATATGAACAATTTTAAAGTAATTACGTGGCTACTTGCTGCCCAAAATGTATCACTTTTACATAACTGAAACCGCACTGTCAATTCCCCAACACGTTACCTCAAACCTGATACATACAGACTGACTACGAGCACAGATTGATCAGGACTGACTGCCTGCTTGCACTTCTAGGCACTAGAGACTTCTCAATATACTTAAAATACGAAAAATTGAGCCCATGTCGAAATACATAAAAGTTTCATATGTGACATATATGTTAAATGAAAGGACTTTCTATCCCAGCCCCTCAGACCATACACATTAATCTACATATAAATGTTTCAGAACAGTAAATTAAAACACGAATTTTGTGCAATGCACTTACAACAAATAGCAATGACGACGTAAATAAATGCAAAAAAATATAAAGTGACCTGCTCAATAAATGCCATTTTACAGCCTAGTCAGCTAATTATCACTTTCAAATGACAAGTCTCCTTAATATACGCTGAATTAACACTTAATTAAATGAACTAGAAACAA
Source organism: Schistocerca nitens (assembly GCF_023898315.1). Classification (NCBI taxonomy): domain Eukaryota; kingdom Metazoa; phylum Arthropoda; class Insecta; order Orthoptera; family Acrididae; genus Schistocerca; species Schistocerca nitens. The sequence continues at coordinate 612,457,751 of NC_064619.1, forward strand.
AATAGTAATCTATGTTTATGTCACATGGTTAAGTGGGGGAGAGGTATAAGAAGTACAAAGCTGTATTCATTTGCTATGTGATTGTGCATGATACGACATTTATCTCTCAAGGAGATAAAAAGTACGTAATAATTCAATAAATGAATTCTTTATAAATGTGTGGTTTTCAGTGGTGGTAGCTAGTATGCTAAGCTATTCTTCTTCAACATCTTATTTTTCAAAATCGCATGAAGTATTCAACACTTGCTAATTTTAATGGTTTTTATAAGATTATTCATTTACTGTCATTTCTGTAGTTTCAGAGATATTCATAAGATTAACGTTTGAATACACACCCCTCCACTCTGTGAATATGCCGCCGGCCGCAGTGGCCGTGCGGTTGTAGGCGCTGCAGTCCGGAACCGCGGGACTGCTACGGTCGCAGGTTCGAATCCTGCCTCGGGCACGGATGTGTGTGATGTCCTTAGGTTAGTTAGATTTAAGTAGTTCTAAGTTCTAGGGGACTGATGACCTAAGATGTTAAGTCCCATAGTGCTCAGAGCCATTTGAACCATTTTTTTTAATATGCTGGTGTGACTGGTTTTGTGTTACGATGAAACTGTGATTTACTAGTGAATTTTGAAGTATTTCAAAGCAGTTGTACGCTGCAAGGTTGCTGCGGCACCATCGTACGATCTACTCACACACCGATTATGCCTTGAAACGGCTAACTGTTTTCATGGCCCAACTACTGTGGACTCGGGAAGACCACTGATTACCTGTCGCTGAGCACTTGCTAGTCAGTGACTGCTTGGCTAGGCATCACCCGGCGAACCAACACATTTTAATTACTCAGTAACTTTCAGTTGGCTGACAGCTCCCCGGCTTATGCGTTATGTAATAGATAGTTAAAAAACATCGAGCGGTTATTTTTAAATTATGATTTTCCTTTCAGTTCCTCTCTCTATCACACACCCATCTTTTACTTTCCTCCTGTATCATTACCCCCGAAACCTATGAAATACTTCAGTTGTAAGTCACCTATTTCATTACCCATCGTTCATGTCCAAAAAGTCTGTGACTTGTATAGTTTCTGTCTCGTCTAACATAAACTGAATTATGGTACACTTGCCTCTTACATCTAATTTGCTAATTTTTTCTGTTTTATTTAACGCTTACACCTCGTCTCTGTTCCTTGCTATCACCCTTACTTCTTGATTCTCGTCTCTCCTTCTCTATCTGTCACTACCCCTGTAAGACACACACTCTCTCTCTCTCCCTCTCTCCACAGTCATTAATTTTTGCATCATATATCGTTTTCAGATAAACGCACACTCCATCTGCTTCATTCCCCATTCTCCATTTTCACAATATCTGTTCCTTGTATCCTTTTCTTTTTCTGTTAATATAAATGAAGTTGTGACACACTTCTCTTTTAATTCTACTTTGCTTACTTTTTAATCATTTATTTTTCACGTACACCTCTTCCATGTTCCATGTTATCTCCCTTTCTTTGTCTTCCTCATTTCTTCCTCTCTTGCACTCACTCTCTCTGACACTCTCTCCATAGTGACTAGTTTCGGCAGCAACACGTTTCTCAAAACTCATTTCTGATGCATGAGGACTGGAGAAGTTACATTTTGGACAATATTGCAGTTTAAAACTCTGTCTTATGTTCCGGTGTGGGCGTGGAGCTTCAGTAACAGATTATGACTTTTGAAGAACAATGTTGTTATTTACTGCCGAGTCGCGACACTTTACAGCGGAAGCCTCTGTTAGTAATTGCTGTTGGGTAATGGTGTAGTTCAAAACTGTGCATGTGGAGAATAAGAAGACGATGATGGTATAACTAGAAGGCAACCCTGTCATTTTCATAACTAAGGTTTTAAGGCTTTTTCAAAATAAAATTAAGTGTGCTTTTTCAATGACAACTAGTGCTCCGGTTTTGGAAAACTGTTGAACTTTCTTATTTTAACAGAGACTCTGACAATTTTTGTTTCCAGACATTTTTGATGTCGTTGCAGTGTTCTGTTTGGAAGTTAAATGCCTCGTGGTAGCGATGTACGTTTGTGGTTCATTGATAGGAACGTAGCGAGTTTGCTACGAACCTGACAGTACTGTTTTAATCATTTCTTTGTTACTGCTAGGAACCGAGTTTCACACAGTCGACAATCAGAGCAAGTCGTCCTTGGCTTTTAGCCACCTGTAGGGTATTACGGTGTTTGTAAGATGTGACACAATTGCTGCATAGTATAACTAGTCGCTAGCTTACTTCTTATAAGTAATTATGTTCTAATGAATTAATTGAATACTTAGGCAGCTGCAGCTTGAGATCTAGGCAAGAATATTGTATGAATGAGTGATGAAATTCATCACTCACGTCGACACACCAATCCAACATATAAATGCCTGAAATGTGGCCACCTTTTAGCACTGCCAAGTGTTAAGGTGTTAGATTTTTAGGGCCCTACTTTTGGCTCAATACGTTACGTTACAGTTGCCACAGAGTGACAGCTCTAGGGAACAGTAAATAAGGTGGAGAGATGGAACTGCAACAAATTAACCACCAAAAAAGCTTCTTAATAGCGAAGAACTTAACATGTATGCCAGGATTACATCAATGTTTACATTTTAAATATGGCAACCATTTTGATGCTGTAAGAGTCCGAGTGTCTGTGTGTGTGTGTGTGTGTGTGTGTGTGTATGTGTGTGTGTGTGTGTGTGTGTGTGTGTGTGTGTGTCTGTATGTGTGTGTGTGTGTACTTCTGTATATATTTGTTTTTCATCCATTAGCGTAGGAACTGAAAAATTAAAGACACAAATTTTTTCGTTATTCATTGGTAATGCAACAATTAAATGACATCAGACATTAAAAACAGCGATGTACCCTCGCCTCTAGACAAAATAACGATTTCAAATCCCACCCACACCGAGTAAGTTGACACTCGCCTCTGTGGCAAGCGACTGTAAATGGGAAATACATTTACGGTCGTTCCCATCAACCACGGCATCTAGTATCATCTTAGTTTGCTTAGTTTGTGTGGATTATATATATATATATATATATATATATATATATATATATATATATACTGGCGTTGGGATTTTCAGAATCTAGAAATGTATATTGATAGGGGCTCACTGAATGTAAGACGAGTCGAAGGAGTTATTTACTCAATGTGATCAAATTAGCAGATAACGAATGTCCCTGATAAGTAGGTATGTGGAAATAAATATAAAATAATATGTAAAAGACAAAAGTACCTGATAAGTAGTTATGTGGAAATAAATGGAAAATAATATGTAAAAGAGAAAAGTAGATACACTGATCCTTTCTTACTGAAACATGTGTTTATTGTAATCAGAATTTTGATCTTGTTCGATTTAATACATTTTACCAGTAGTACTCATGAAGTTTTAATTGTCATGTCGAGAGAACAGACTTACGGTGTAGTCTCATGATGGTATTAGTCCATCTCCCACAAACAAGCACTAACTTTACGACATGATGTTTTCTGAAAATGTGTGTGAAACCTTATGGGACTTAACTGCTAAGGTCATCAGTCCCTAAGCTTACACAATACTTAATCTAAATTATCCTAAGGATAAACACACACTCCCATGCCCGAGGGAGGACTCGAACCTCCGCCGGGATCAGCCGCTCAGTCCATGATTGCAGCGTAGCAGACCGCTCGGCTAATTCCGCGCGGCTGATGTTTTCTGCACGGCCGTGACTGCACCATCAAGTGGACTCAGCCTGTAAGTAGAGACTACTCGTTTTATGCCCATGTGTCCACACTTTAGTAGCTGGCCTGCTGCCCAGTGGAAAATAAACAATAAACATTAATGCAACACGTCCTTCACAACGATGGATCACTTACCAGATACCTTGCTGGGTGTAGAAGGCAGCATTTCCGCTATTCACGATATGTTCCACTTACTCGCCATCATTCCGGAAATATTTCCTACACAAGGGCATCCTCATCTGAGGAATGGGGGAGAAGACATTGGGTGTCAGAGGAATCTGGAGTTGTTGTTGTTGTGGTCTTCAGTCCAGAGACTGGTTTGATGCAGCTCTCCATGCTACTCTATCCTGTGCAAGGTTCTTCATCTCCCAGTACCTAATGCAACCTACATCCTTCTGAATCTGTTTAGTGTATTCATGTCTTGGTCTCCCTCTACGATTTTTGCCCTACACGCTGCCTTCCAATACTATATTGGTGATCCCTTGATACCTCAGAATATTCCCTACCAACCGATCCCTTCTTCTAGTCCAGTTGTGCCACAAATTTCTCTTCTACCCAATTCTATTCAATACCTCCTCATTAGTTATGTGATCTACCCATCTAATCTTCAGCATTCTACTTCGACCATCATCAGTTATTTTGCTCCCCAAATAGCAAAACTCCTGTACTACTTTAAGTGTCCCATTTCCTAATCTAATTCACTCAGCATCACCCAACTTAATTCGACTACATTCCATTATCCTTGTTTTGCTTTTGTTGGTGTTCATCTTATGTCCTCCTTTCAACACACCGCCCATTCCACTCAACTGTTCTTCCAAGTCCTTTGCTGTCTCTGACAGAATTACAATGTCATCGGCGAACCTCAAAGTTTTTATTTCTTCTCCATGGATTTTAATACCTAATCCAAATTTTTCTTTTGTTTCCTTTACTGCTTGCTCAATATACAGACTGAATAACATCGGGGACAGGCTACAACCCTGTCTCACTCCCTTCTCAACTACTGCTTCCCTTTCATGCCCCTCGACTCTTATAACTGCCATCTGCTTTCTGTACAAATTGTAAATAGCCTTTCGCTCCCTGTATTTTACCCCTGCCGCCTTTAGAATTTGAAAGAGATTATTCCAGTAAACATTGTCAAAAGCTTTCTCTAAGTCTACAAATGCTAGAAAATTAGGTTTGCCTTTCCTTAATCTTTCTTCTAAGATAAGTCTCAAGGTCAGTATTGTCTCACGTGTTCCAACATTTCTACGGAATCGAAACTGATCTTCCCCGAGGTCGGCTTCTATCAGTTTTTCCATTCGCCTGTAAATACGTAATTCGTGTTAGTATTTTGCAGCTGTGACTTATTAAACTGATAGTTCGGTAATTTTCACATCTGTCAACACCTGCTTTCTTTGGGATTGGAATTATTATGTTCTTCTTGAAGTCTGGGGCTATTTCGCCTGTCTCATACATCTTGCTCACCAGATGGAAGAGTTTTGTCAGGACTGGCTCTCCCAAGGCCGTCAGTAGTTCTAATGGAATGATGTCCACTCCCGGGGCCTTGTTTCGACTCAGGTCTTTCATTGCTCTGTCAAACTCTTCACGCAGTATCGTATCTCCCATTTCATCTTCATCTACATCCTCTTCCATTTCCATAATATTGTCCGCAAGTACATCGCCCTTGTATAGACCCTCTATATACTCCTTCCACCTTTCTGCTTTCCCCTCTTTGCTTAGAACTGGGTTTCCATCCGAGCTCTTGATATTCATACAAGTGGCTCTCTTTTTTCCAAAGGTATCTTTAATTTTCCTGTAGGCTGTATCTATCTTACCCCTAGTGAGATAAGCCTCTACATCCTTACATTTGTCCTCTAGCCATGCCTGCTTAACCATTTTGCACTTCCTGTCGATCCCATTTTTGAGACGTTTGTATTCCTTTTTGCCTGCTTCATTTACTGCATTTTTATATTTTCTCGTTTCATCAATTAAATTCTACAACAGGTCGACGTCATCGATATAAGAGTATAATTGTGTAGATCTGTCCTACAGCCTTTCTTAAAAACGGGAATGACCCGCGCTTTTTTCCAGTCGTTAGGTACGTTTCGTTGCTCAAGCAATCTACGATAAATTACTGCTAGAAGGGGACAAAGTTCTTTCGCATAATCTTTAAAGAATCTTATAGGGATCTCATCAGATCCTGACACCTTTGCACTATTAAGAGATTGTAGCTGCTTATCAGTTGCGCGATCGGCTATCTCAATATCTGATATTTCGACGTTCGTATGACAACGGAAACGATGGACAGTGTTACAATCTTCCGCAGTGAAACAACTTCAGAAGAGTGAATTCAGTATTTTACCCTTCTGTCTGTTATCTTCCGTTTCGGTGCCGAGAGAATGAATAGATGATTTTGAACCACTTACTGATTTTACATACGACCAGACTCTCTTGGATTTTTACTCAGGTCGGTTGACAACGTCTTACTTTCAAAATCATTGAACGCTTCTCTCATTGCTCTCCTTACGCTTATTTTCGCCGCTTTCAGCTGTTGTTTGTCACCTAGGTCCTTAATTCCGTTGAATGTGAGATGAAGTGGTCTTTGTTTACATAGCGCTTTTCGAACACGGCTATTAAACCATGGTGGATGTGGTGTCACCGCCAGACACCACACCTGCTAGGTGGTAGCTTAAATCGGCCGCGGTCCATTAGTACATGTCGGACCCGCGTGTCGCCACTGTCAGGATCGCAGACCAAGCGCCACCACAAGGCAGGTCTCGAGAGACGTACTAGCACTCGCCCCAGTTGTACGGACGACATTGCTAGCGACTACACGTACGAAGACTTTCTCTCAATTGCCGAGAGACAGTTAGAATAGCCTTCAGCTAAATCCATGGCTACGACCTAGCAAGGCGCCATTTGTAACATTGCATGTATCTAAAGAGTCTCACTTGTATCGCCACAATCTCCAGATGGCTCATCAAGAACGATGTATACAATGAGGGATTAAAAGTTAAGTATTCAAGGAGCTACGTACTTTTCTTTATAACATTCATTACGTATCCTGTTTCAGACCTCACTCCATCCTTCGTGAGTTAGCGCGTGCATCTTGACCGCCTCTTTCAATTAGTGTACGTAGTGTTGGCAAGTCTGCTGACACTACAGTGGATCTTTCCCATTACTTAAAAACTTACCCGGAACATACTAGTCTAGGGCATATTGAACGATGCCTTTGAATTTTTTTCATTTGTTTTCCACATCTTCGTCCTTATCACCGAATATTTGACGCTCGCTGCTAAAATATTGTGAAATTGTATTCTGTCACCCTTGCTGAGCAAGTATATCTTCCTGTATTAATTAACATTCCTTGTAGGACCCGTCGTTATAGATACTGTCACAGTCTTATGATCACTGATATCTTCCTCTACGTTAACTGATTCGATAAATTAAGACCTGTTTGTTGCCAGTATGACGTTTCCTCACGAATTTGTTCTCTAACTATCTGCTCAAAGTAAATTTTTGGACAAGACATCTAGAACAATGCCACACGAATCCCTGTCTCTGGCACCAGTTTTGATGGCATAACACTCCCAATCCATACCTGACAAGTTGAAGTCACCCCCTATTACAACGGCATGATCAGGAAAATTACTGATGATATCCTGCAAGTTCTGTCTGAAGCGCTCTACAACTACATGTCCTGACCCAGATGGTCTATAAAAACATCCGACCACCATTTTTGACCATTCTTTGTTACTCAGTTTCACCCAGATTAATTCACATTCGGAATTCGTGATAACCTCGCTAGATTTTATCGAATTTTATACTGCAATAAACATGCCGCCACCATTGGCGACTAACCTATCCTTACGATAAGCATTGTAATCTGTACTTAAGATTTGTCACTGACGTCTGGTTTCAACCAGCTTTCTGTTGCCATTACTATCTGTATATTATGGCCTTTGCCATTCGGTGTGGCCGTGCGGTTCTAGGTGCTACAGTCTGGAACCGAGCGACCACTACGGTCGCAGGTTCGAATCCGGCCTCGGGCATGGATGTGTGTGATGTCCTTAGGTTAGGTTTAATTAGTTCTAAGTTCTAGGCGACTGATGACCTCAGAAGTTAAGTCGCATACTGCTCACAGCCATTTGAACCATATTATGGCCTTTAGTAAGCGGTGCTAATTCTGGAACTTTTCCTTGAAAGCTTCTGTAGTTTACTAAAATCACATTAATGTTTTCTATCTCTGATCTTAGAGGACCAAGATTCCCTGAGGACCCAGCAGCTTATTTAACGCCCCACGTACTCCGCTAGACTTCCTGCGTGTCTTGCACGCCTGACCTATTAAGGGGAACTCTACAATTCTGTACCACATTGCGGAGATGCAGAAATTCGCATCCGATACCGTCGCAGAGTCGTCTGAGCATCTGGTTTATGCCTTCTATTCTGCTCCACACCAGAGGACCGCCATCAACCTGGGTGCGATGCTACACACACACAGCTTAGCCTGCACCCCTCGTGCGTTACTATTTGCCTTCACCAAGCCAGCCAGCCGCCGAAAGGAGGCGAGGACGGCCTCAGTACCCCAAGCGACAAGCGTCATTCGTGCCGACATGTGCCACTACATGCAGCCGGTAGCACCCAGTGAGCTCGATAGCCACCAGCAAGGCCTCCTCCACATCACGGGTGAGACCTTCCGGCAAAGATGCCGAAAGCACACTGGAGTTCTTTCCCGCCTTGCCTGCTATCTCCCTGAGGGGCTCCATCGGCCGCCTAACATTGGAGCTCCCAATGACAAGCTATTCTGTTCTTGTCTGGAGGGCAGGAAAATCGACAGCTGGCCCAACAGGAGAGGCTTCCCGTGCTGGCTCAGAGTTCACATCAACACTGGGTGGCACCTTTTACCTGTTGCTAAGAGAAGGGAGCCAACCGCACGGCCTGCTCCCTGTTCCGCCTTCCGCCCAGTGACACGCGAACCCACCACTGACTGCCACCCACTCTGGAGTGAGCACGGATTGGTCAGAGGTTTCGTATTAGAAGCCGCAGCTATGTCATGGTCACCAGGGCATTCCAGTGCCACCGAAGGTGTCGCACGTCCCTTCACTGGCGCCCCGACGTCACCGCAACTTCGAGAATTAGCTAGAAGCTTGTCGACGGCAGCCAACGCAGCTTCCAGCTGTATACGGACAGCAGCCAACTCTCCTTGCGTTTGCTCACAACAAGCACAGTCCCAAGCCATATCGTACTGTGTATAAAACAGATATAAGATCTCAAATGGCGCTACTGAGTTTGCAAATATACCAAAGGAGAATAAAGTAACATTAAAAGTTGCTGTGCAGGTTTCTCACTGTACTCTGAAACCACAAGCTATTAAACAGAAATAAATTTATCTACTGAAGTTAATGTACGAGGTGCGGCTAGAAAAAAACCGGACTGATGCTGGAAAAAACATTTATTTACGATTATTTACAATTTCATGTTATCTCCTTCAATGTACTCTCCTCCTCGGTCTCTGCACCGCTCCATACGAATTTTCCACTGTTCATAGCAATGCTGCAGATCATTTTCGGTAAGTCCATACATTACTTCCGTCGCTTTTTCTTTTACTGCTTCAACAGTCTCAAATCTAGTTCCTTTCAAAGCTGACTTGACTTTAGGGAAAAGAAAAAAGTCACAGGGGGCCAAATCAGGTGAGTAGGGTGGATGATCTAAGATGGGAATGTTGTGTTTTGCCAAAAACGTCTTCACTGACAACGCACTGTGAGCTGGGGCATTGTCTTGGTGAAGGATCCATGACTTTTTTCTCCACAAATCGTTCCGTTTTCTCCGTACTCGCTCACGTAGGGTAGCCAGGACGCTAATGTAGTAATGGTGATTCACTGTTTGTCCCTCTGGTACCCAATCAATGTGCACAATCCCTTTGATGTCAAAAAAAACAATCATCATTCCCTTGAATTTCGATTTTGACATTCGTGCTTTTTTTTGTCGTGGAGAACCAGGAGTTTTCCAATGCATCGATTGGCGTTTAGTTTCGGGATCGTAAGTAAAAAACCACGATTCATCGCAAGTAATAACATTTTGTAAGAAGGTGGGATCACTTTCAATGTTTTCCAGGATGTCAGAACAAATCATTCTTCGGCGTTCCTTCTGTTCAATTGTGAGACACTTTGGAACCATTTTTGAACACACTTTGTTCATGTTGAAACTTTCATGAAGAATCTGCCTAACACTTTCCTTGTCAACTCCTGTTAACTCAGACACTGCTCTGATTGTTAAACGGCGATCTTGTCGAACAAGTTTACCGATTTTTTCAATGTTTGCATCAGTTTTTGCTGACAATGGTCTGCCAGTGCGAGTGTCATCACTGGTGTCTTCGCGGCCATCTTTAAATCGTTTAAACCACTCAAACACTTGTGTTCGCGATAAACAATCATCGCCGTACACTTGTTGTAACATTACAAACGTTTCACTTGCAGATTTTCCTAGTTTGAAACAAAATTTGATGTTAACACGCTGTTCTTTCTGTATACTAAACATTTTCCGACGCACAGACAAAACGTCAACTACTTAAAACAGACGCCACGGGCAGACTGAGTGCAGGAGGCAGATGAAACTCGAGCAGTAGGCGGAGCGAGAGTCACGTGACAGGCCACGTGACTTTCAGCCTTATTGCATTCGTTTTATTGTTTCACCAGTACTAGTCGGGTTTTTTTCTAGCCACACCTCGTAAAGTAACATTAAAAGTTGCTGTGCAGGTTTCTCACTGTACTCTGAAACCACAAGCTATTAAACAGAAATAAATTTATCTACTGAAGTTAATGTACTTACTGATACCTGTCATTAGAAATCCTGTTTACCGAAAATTGACTGCACAAGGTAAATATTCAAACTGGAATGCACTGATCTGGACTGTATGCTGTTGACTAGCACTAAATTAAAACTTAGTGGCGACAGGAAAATGTACACTAGGAAGCCGCCCTGCACAAGGATATTCACAAGACTCACGCAAAAACAAAAACTACGATTCATTTCTCACTAGTATACACAGTAAAATACACACGTATAGCTCACTTCTTTGTAGAAGCACATGAAGAAAACAAAGACTAAATTAATTTAGTGTTGATGAGACAAGCGCTGCTGCTGCTGCTGCGCGTCCTCTCGGCTCGGCGGCTGCCGTTTCACTCTGTGAATGAACACTTCCAGATACCCTCGCGCGTTTGCAGTCCGATTCTGGGAGTCTGGGAGGAGCGCCAGTCCCAGATCGAATCCGCCCAGCTGACTAACAATGAATGCTGGTGCGCTGGCCAACTCGGACGTCGTTTTCTGGCGGTTTGCCACATCTTATTATATGCATACCGGTCTGATATCCGCGTCTGGGTTCTATTACACGATCCTCAAACATCTGGAAAAAGTTCGCATACTTTGCCATTAGAAAATACTAGACTCAGACAGATGGTGTACACAAATTCCATCCCAGGGGATAAGACAGTGTGACAGGAAGGACATTGAGCCACTAACACCGTCAAATCCAGTAACCAAAATGCCTACCTCGTGAAGAGACGGGGTAAAAGAGAGACAAAAGAGGAAACATCTTCCACTTTATGAAGCTGCTGTGCAATTTATATTTGGCTCCTGTATCGGGATGTTATGATACAATGATACAGGAATTTCAGTGTGTACCAAGACTGCACGTACAAGGTGTCCGGAGTATAAGTGCAGCTATTATTGTTGGTCGCTGATGTTGAACAACATCACATCACTATTTACTTCATTTTTGCACTAATAATTATTGCTATTAGGAGTAATATGTTTTTAGGTTGGTTAGTACCTCAAAGTATGTGTGTCAAGAGCAGAGCCATCACAGGTTATTTTCCCCTGAGCAGCAGGCCAGGTATTGAAGTAAGGCTGTACAGTAAGTCTACACTGACAGGCGTATTCCGTTTAGTGAGGCAGTTACGACCGCGTAGCAATCATCAGGTTGTAAATTATGCGACATGTTTGTGGGAAGACTGTTACACGTGTGGAGAAAACAAGTAACACTCTGAAGTGGGTACATACTAAGCTACAAACGAGGACAATACTTGCATTTATACCCCTGACACCCTATACGTATCTGAAAATAAGCAAAATAATAATTATGTAACTATATTTTTTCGAGATGGTACTTGCAAATTTAATCCCACTTCACATTGTGAGCAGCTCTATTGAAAGAAATTGAGTATCCTCTAGAGGGAAGTGAGTCTAAGCTAAAACAATGTTCCCACATTCAAGAGCAGGTTTTATATATTGTTTGATTAACCAAGCAGAGGAACGAATGATGCATGTCAACAAAATACCTTAATCTGCACTCGAAGCTGTCAGCTACTCACAGATTAGCCTATAAGGGTTTTACAGTATAGACTGACAAGGGGAGGCCGCCAATTGTGAAATTCAGATTCGATTCATACTGCGCATAATAAAAGCTCATGGCCAGAGGTGTAATGTGACAAAGCACCAAGATGCACTTCTCAGCCGTTGTCGAGAAAATCGACAGTTAAAATAAACCGTTGCGGTGAAATGCTCTCTACGATTAATAATTTTCTACAGCGTCGTGGCGCAGCGGTAAGCGCTGGGGTTCGTAATCCGAAAGTCGCCGGATCGAATCTCGCACCATGCAACGTTTTTTTTTTTAGTATTTGTTTTTTGTAATTCAAATGTATGTAGTATGTACACACACACACACACACACACACACACATATATATATATATATATATATATATATATATATATATATATATATATATATATATATATATATATATATAAAATTCCCGTTAATCAGTTGCAATAATTATGCATATAGTAAGTTGTTGAAAGTCGTTTGTCGTGGAAAAACTGGCGACTTCGAACATCATTATGTTTTCCGCAAACAAAGTTGTATTTCACAAATGTTATTAATTGTCTTCATAATGTTAACCAGGTATAGTTAACGGAAGACGTAGAAACGATATTCCGAAACGAATACGTATAGCGTAAGTCAAACGTTCGAATTAGAATAGAAACCCCACGAACACAAATTTGCTATGGCAGGTATGAAATATAAACTCCGTTACTCGCTCGTTACACTTGAAGGACAGATGTTGAATGGGCCGAAACGAGCCGCCGCATAACAGCGTGTTTGCCTGCTAACTTCGAAAGAAGGTAGATGCGGTCCCTAGCGCAACTTATAACATCGTCGAAAATCAGTGCGGACGTGAGAGCTTTGATACACCCTGTTAAACAAACGGAAAAATGGAGGCGGTACAATTGGAGAGTGATCCGCCTTCACCAACATGCATAAGCAATTCATTAATAGTATATATATATTTTAATTAAAAAAAACTAATAATAAAAAAAATGTTGCATGGCGCGAGATTCGATCCGGCGACCTTCGGATTACGAACCCGAGCGCTTACCGCTTACCGCTGTAGAAAACTATTAATCGTAGAGAGTATTTCGCCACAACTGTTTCTTTTAACTGTCGATTTTCTCGACAACGGCTGAGAAGTGCATCTTGTTGCTTTGCCACATTACACCTCTGGCCATGAGCTTTTATTATGCGCAGTATGAATCGAATCTGAATTTCACAATTGGCGGCCTCCCCTTGTGAAACAATTACCATTACGATGACAGCTTCACGACTCCGCTTACACAACACACCACTTTTCAGAGCCAACTGCAGCCGTTACACATAATTTGAGAATGCAGAGGGAAATAATTACCCGCCATGTTCGTTCTGGGAACACAGATTGATGCAGCAAATTAACAGCACGTATCGCTTTCAGCCTTCACGGATGAATGGCTCTCGGCGGCGGGCGAACAAGTGTGTCCTCGCATAAATGGTGGAACTGTCAGTCGGACGGTGCCTCTGCTAAATCTCGAATATTAGTTTATGTGCTGCGGTTCCGTAATGAATATCATTATTTAAATGTGTGCAAATTTCATGACCCTGGCAACAAGGAAAGAAAGCAACATGAGTAACTCCGTTGCTGGGTCGTTCGGCGACCGATCGCGCTGTTAACTTCTGACTTTCTATCGCTGACGCAAGCTCGTATCGTAACGGTTCAGCGACACTGGGGGCCGACCGGTGATGGACATTACTGCCGACTTAACGCATTTGACCTGACAGGCTCGCACGTCAACTGCCGTCGCATTTTCAGACTGAGAATGGGCGCTATGAGCGACCAACCATGAATATCGGGTTCTGCTCTCGATTTTAGTTCTGCTTTCACAGACTCAGAGCCTCACACATCGGCGCCATATGCTCCAGATAAAAAAGAAATGAAATTCCTTTTCAGATATCGATGGAAAGCTCAAGTGTTTTATTCTAAATGACGCGGCTTGAAAACTTAGAAGAATTTGTAAAATGGTTCAAATGGCTCTGAGCACTATTGGACTTAACATCTGTGGTCATCAATCCCCTAGAACTTACAAGGGAACCTCCCCATCGCACCCCCCCTCAGATTTAGTTATAAGTTGGCACAGTGGATAGGCCTTGAAAAACTGAACACAGATCAATCGAGAAAACAAGAAGAAGTTGTGTGGAACTATCAAAAAAGTAAGCAAAATATACAAACTGAGTAGTCCACGTGCAAGATGAGCAACATCAAGGACACTGCAACCCTAGCAGCGCCGTGGTCCCGTGGTTAGCGTGAGCGGCTGTGGAACCAAAGATCCTTGATTCAATTCTTCCCTTGACTGAAAATTTTACTTTCTTTATTTTCGCAAAGTTATGATCTGTCCGTTCGTTCACTGATGTCTCTGTTCACTGTAATAAGTTTAGCGCCTGTGTTTTGCGACCGCACCGCAAAACCGTGCGATTGTTATTGAAATCGCGAGCTATATTTGCTGAATTCATATTGCCCACTGAATATATCTCACGTATTTAATGCACTCTCGTCCAAAGTAGTGAACAGTCAACTGCCAGCCAGGGAGCCTCGTTAGCAGGAATACTCTCTCTTCCGTGCGCTGTAGTCGACTGACGTCGTGTGTTTCGATGTTTGTTTAGGTGTGGCGTCTCCATACTACGGCGCAGTTACCTCGCATCGTACGGACGGACGGACAGATAATAATTGTCTGAAAATAAAAAATTAAACTTTTCAGTCGATGGATAACTTGAACCAAGGACCTCTCGTTCCGCAGCCGCTCACGCTAACCACGGGACCACGGCGCTTTAGAGCTCACATTCTCCTTGATGTTGCCTATGTTGCGTATTGACTACTCAGTTCGTATATTTTGCTTATTTTTTCATAGTTCCACACAACTTCTTCCTGTTTTCTCGATTGATCTCGATTCAGTTTTTCAAGGCCTATCCACTGTGCCAACTTATAACTAAATCTGAGGGGGGTGCGATGGGGAGGTTCCCTTGTTAGAACTACTTAAACCTAATTAACCTAAGGACAGCACACAACACCCAGTCATCACGAGGCAAAGAAAATCACTGACACCGCCGGGAATCGAACCCGGGAAACCGGACGCGGGAATCGAGAACGCTACCGCACGACCATGAGCTGCGGACGAAGAATTTATACGGATGTGCCGTTCGCAAAAGACTCCGAGTAAACAGGTAACTATTATTGAACTTACACGTTCTAATTGCGACAGCAATAAATCCTCTCCAAACTGCAAGTAAGTTTTGCTTTAAAATAAATAGTACTTGAAAAGTGAACAAATAATCCTAAAAGACAGAGACAATATGTTTGCCGCATCTTTGGATAATGAAGATAGCATAACGACATGAGAAGTCACAGGTACACTGTACAGGTCCTATTTCTAAAAAAATAAATACAGAATTTGGCCAATTATAGGCCACGTATAGCCTAAGACAAGGTACAATTTTTTTATTTTCTTATTTTTCCAGAACTTATTGAATGCGTTGGCTGACGGCCTGCCCCTGTTCGTTTGACATCACGCTACTAGATTGTGGATATCGTTTTCGGACAGGAAATTTTGCTGTAATGACCAGTAGCCTGAAACATTTCCTGTTTTGTATGGTGTTTTCTGCGATGTTAAGTTTTCTCAACTACTTTCTTGTCTCTTCCAGCCATGCTGTGTTGTTTTTCAATTTGCAAAAGAAGTTCTAGGGGAATGATGACCTGAGATGTTAAGTCCCATAGTGCTCAGAGCCATTTTGTTCGAATCATTTTTTGTGTCTGTTTTCTCTTCTCAGAGCATATGTGCATTTTCTTTCCTTTTCGCAAGAGTTCCATTTTTTCCAAGAAGTTAGTCTATGCTCTATCCCTTTGTCTTATGTCACATTCCACCACCTATGCTTCCTTCTCCTTCGTGGTGTTGTAGTTCTTTCACCGTTTCTATCATTGATTCTCTGATTTCATTCCAGGTTTTCATCTTCTTTGATTGAAGCTTTTTAACGAATCAGTTTCTTTTTTCTGGTAGAAATTTTGTGTCAGTTCTACGGACTACTTTTAATTTTGGGGTTTCGTCTTTTAGGTTGAAATCTGGCTTTGATTTCTGTTAGAAAGTGGTCGGAACCTATACCTAGCCCTCTCCTCATCCTTACGTTCATGATTGATCTATGGTTTGTTTGGTTATTGCCACACGATCCAGTTGATATGAGCCTAAATGTGTATTAGGAGAAGACCAAGTTTTCTTTCTCCTTGATAATTTTCTGAAAAAGGTTGACATTAGTTTTAAGTCAAATTGCCTGCAGAAGTTGATGAGGTTTTATCCATTGTTATTGGTGCGTTTGTGAGCAGAAAAATTTACTACTATGGCGTAGTACGTCTCTTCTCTGAAGACCTGTGTCTTCAAGTCTCCTACTTAGGTATTTTTGAAGCCTCACTTTCTAATGTCTTCCAGAAATGTTCGACTGTTTCTGGATTTTTTTCTGTGTAATTGTTGGTAAGCGCATGTGCATTTATGATGGAACAGCTCTTGGTTGCTGATCTAAACGAGAGAAGCGATATTCACTCCGATGGGGACGACAAATTCGCTATGGACTCTGTTAGATTCCGTCTGACCATGAAACCTGTTCTGTGGTGAATGTGTGGGTGCTATTCTGTCATTCTGCGCAACGGATTAATCTGAGATGTACCCTTTACCCTGTGGCTCCTGCAAAATGCAATTTCCACCTCCACACTACTACAGAATTCAGACAGACGCTCCTAACGTTCTAAAGAGAAATGCCTGAAAAACTTTCAGCAATAAATATCTTCTGGAGTCGTCCGCTGTAAGGAAATGACACAAAAATTCACAAAATTTCTTATGTAACTAGTGGGATTCTTGGGTATTGGAGTAGTGCTAGTCAGTGTAAGAAAAACATGAAACTAAAGAAATTTTATTTTTGCAAAAATTCTGAGAAATCACAATGGCACTTTTAGTTATGAACTGAACAAGTTATTTCTGGGTTCTTTTCTGAATGTGAAGTTACCTCTTAAGGATACGATTCGCTAATGAAAATGATTGTTATTGACCTGGCAGAATGGCTTGCCTACTTGATTTGAATAGTTATCCATTAGAATGTTGCTAGATATGGTCAAGGCTGTCGCATGTGAAATGCAGTGAAGTGTACTGTTCTGGAGGAAATATGTGACTCACAAGAGCTGTAGCGCACAATACCATAAGATGCGATGATTGCTGTCTGCGCCGCTCGCTGCTGACAAATAAGATAACTCTCGTTCTATCTGGATTGACCTTTGCCAATCAAACTCTCCATATGCCTTGATGAAGTCAAGGACTCCTACTCACCCATAGTCTAACTATTGGTGTGGTACACCGGTCAGATAACCAGTCCACCGCAATGCCACTCAAAAGTTCGCTCGCAGGCGTTTAACTATAACTCTCCCCGTTCACACCACACTATAAGTGTGTCGGCCAACACAGTGAAAAACGCTTAATCGCAAGGACTCAATATAGGGTCGCACTCCGATTGGCTCTCGACAGAGGTGCTGTCCCAGTGAAGTACTGAGGAGAGACTTTGAGTACACATATGAGGGCACACGCTCTTGTTACAGGTTCTCACTCCAAGCATGACAACGGAACGGCCCCTCTTCACGCCAGATGGGTAGATCTTTAGGTCTCTTCCATTACTCCTTCAGATCAGGGCATCAGGAATATCGTCTGCCAATCAGCATTGCTCTTCTAAAACGGGAGAATGACGTTTCGTTTAAGGCGACCAATCCTGAAATCTGTAGCATCGGCGTTTGGCGTTTGCTGTCTCCCTGTGAAAACCTCTGAAACTGCATGCTATGTTTGTAAAGAATGCGTAGGCTGGGCGCTCCCACACAATGTACCGGAATTTGCTTTTAAGCCAAACGCGGGGTCATTCTCCCTTTCACTTGGGCAAACGCTGTCTGCTCTACGGGTGGTCGCCGGCTGACATGGATAGGTTGACTCGTCCTCTGAAGGGACCGGCCTCCTGGTGTGTGGTTTGCCTCTCCCGAACTAAAAGCTTTTGTGATCGTCGTGTCTTGAATGTGTGTGTGTACGCCAGCCTCGAGTATTTCAAAGTCGGTGCACAAATTACTTGCTATTTGCATATCGTTTACATGAATTCACACAGCATTGACTTTCTTTCATCGAGTTTTGGTTTGAATGAAGCGTCTTGATGTGCGGAATATGATTGTGAGGGCGGAATATGTAAGCAATGAAGGTCAGGAGACCAGGACGTCTTACACTGTAATAAGCGTAGTGACTTTCTGTTTATTCTTTATGGCCAGTTTTCCTTTAGAGATCCTGTAGCCCTCTCATTCAAATTCATTCTGGTCAACGTATCTGAAGTACTAGTATGAGTATGTTGCATCTCTTTAACACGCCGTCAGTTGTTTAAGTTTCCAAGTCTTTAGTAAAGTGTTGATGTTCAATGTTCCAAGCAGATGTTTCTCCTTAGGTTGTATGCGAGAAGTTCTAGGAAGGTCCAATTCTTCCTTACATGATATTCTAGGCTCTCCAGAATCCAGCGACCTAGTTTTATAACTGTTTCCAGCGATGAAGGATTGTTTACCTAATGGAGTACTTTTCCTTTCAGTGTTTACCATCATGTCTTGGTGGAAAGTAAATTAGAAAGGGCTGTTGGCCCATCCGTGGGATATTAAATCTGTGATCGATTCGCCAGATGGATTTTAACGGGCTACTCAATATGGAAACAGACTCCTTTCGTATCCGACTACTTTGGTAACAGACGCTACTGATTTTTGCAGCCGCTGTCAACATGTAGAGAGACGCTGACCACGTAAACACTTGTTGCAAGTGCGACACGAAGTGGATTTTTTTGTTTTGCTTGGTGTGCTGCCTCTTCCGCTAGGTCCACCGTACAGAGGTCCGTCCTCTCTGTCTTTACTACTATTGAGGTATCTGTGTCAGGACAAAATGACTCGTCCATCTTCTTTAGCGCTCAGATTACTGTGTTCATTCGACTCAGAAATCGCTGATCTTCTTCAACTGCTAAGATGCTGACTAATTGGCTTCCTCCTTCCTTTTACCAAGCGACCAGCTATCAGACATAGACTGCCCCGCATTGGTAACCTGGATTATTAAGTACTGAGCCCCCCACCACGTCAGGGCTTAGTCTTTGGGAGGGGCCGGTGGGTGTGGCCGAGCGGTTCTAGGCGCTACAGTCTGGAACCGCGCGAGCGCTATGGTCGCAGGTTCGAATCCTGCCTTGGGTATTGTTGTGGGTGATGTCCTTAGGTTAGTTAGGTTTAACTAGTTCTAAGTTCTAGGGGACTGATGACCTGAGAAGTTAAGTCCCATAGGGCTCAGAGCCATTTGAACCATTTCTTTTTTGGGAGGGGGGGGGGGGGCTTTCAGATCCTATGTATACTTTGCAAGTTTCCTCTCAAGGCAATAGGTGACTCATTCTGGCCATGAAACAAGTTTCCCTTCTGAATGTTAGGGAAAACTTTGTTCACTGTACTGATCAGAAATTTTAAGTACAGCAGGGTAGCAACGCTTTCTTTTGACAACACCACAGTTAAACAACAGCGAGAATTATGCACAACTTGACACAGCAATAAAGTATTGACTTGGTGCATAAGGTAATGGCATTTTGTAATAAGTTTAATAAACACAACACATACACATAAGAGATTTCAGTCGTCGACAGTATATTATCCTTCACCATTCACAACAGTCTGCCAATGTAGGGAAAGTTTTTGATTCCACGGCTATAGAAATCATGTTGTTTTGAGGCGAAATACTCGTCGAGCCATCTCCGGAGCACATTTTCATCCGGAAAGAAAATTCTTTGAAAGCTGTTCTATAGAGGTGGAAAAGGTGAAAATCAGAGGCCGCAAGAACAGGTGAATAAGGTGGGTCTGGAGTGACTTCCCAACCCAGTTCCTGTATAGCTTTCTTTTGTCAGTGTAGCAGAATGCGGGCGGGCGTGCGTTAATCGTGGAGTAGCAAGGCTACGCGCAGTCTTTCCGGTCACCGTTCTTGGATTTCGTCTGCAAGACTTCTCAGTTATGGACAGTAGATGTCAGCAGTGATGGTTGTGTAGCAGAATGCGGGCGGGCGTGCGTTATCGTGGAGTAGCAACGCTACACGCAGTCTTTCCGGTCACCGTTCTTGGATTTCGTCTGCAAGACTTCTCAGTTATGGACAGTAGATGTCAGCAGTGATGGTTGTGTAGCAGAATGCGGGCGGGCGTGCGTTATCGTGGAGTAGCAAGGCTACACGCAGTCTTTCCGGTCACCGTTCTTGGATTTCGTCTGCAAGACTTCTCAGTTATGGACAGTAGATGTCAGCAGTGATGGTTGTGTAGCAGAATGCGGGCGGGCGTGCGTTATCGTGGAGTGGCAAGGCTACACGCAGTCTTTCCGGTCACCGTTCTTGGATTTCGTCTGCAAGACTTCTCAGTTATGGACAGTAGATGTCAGCAGTGATGGTTGTGTAGCAGAATGCGGGCGGGCGTGCGTTATCGTGGAGTAGCAAGGCTACACGCAGTCTCTCCGGTCACCGTTCTTGGATTTCGTCTGCAAGACTTCTCAGTTATGGACAGTAGATGTCAGCAGTGATGGTTGTGTAGCAGAATGCGGGCGGGCGTGCGTTATCGTGGAGTAGCAAGGCTACACGCAGTCTTTCCGGTCACCGTTCTTGGATTTCGTCTGCAAGACTTCTCAGCTATGGACAGTAGATGTCAGCAGTGATGGTTGTGTAGCAGAATTTCGTCTGCAAGACTTCTCAGTTATGGACAGTAGATGTCAGCAGTGATGGTTGTGTAGCAGAATGCGGGCGGGCGTGCGTTATCGTGGAGTGGCAAGGCTACACGCAGTCTTTCCGGTCACCGTTCTTGGATTTCGTCTGCAAGACTTCTCAGTTATGGACAGTAGATGTCAGCAGTGATGGTTGTGTAGCAGAATGCGGGCGGGCGTGTGTTATCGTGGAGTAGCAAGGCTACACGCAGTCTTTCCGGTCACCGTTCTTGGATTTCGTCTGCAAGACTTCTCAGTTATGGACAGTAGATGTCAGCAGTGATGGTTGTGTAGCAGAATGCGGGCGGGCGTGCGTTATCGTGGAGTAGCAAGGCTACACGCAGTCTTTCCGGTCACCGTTCTTGGATTTCGTCTGCAAGACTTCTCAGTTATGGACAGTAGATGTCAGCAGTGATGGTTGTGTAGCAGAATGCGGGCGGGCGTGCGTTATCGTGGAGTAGCAAGGCTACACGCAGTCTTTCCGGTCACCGTTCTTGGATTTCGTCTGCAAGGCTTCTCAGTTATGGACAGTAGATGTCAGCAGTGATGGTTGTGTAGCAGAATGCGGGCGGGCGTGCGTTATCGTGGAGTAGCAAGGCTACACGCAGTCTTTCCGGTCACCGTTCTTGGATTTCGTCTGCAAGACTTCTCAGTTATGGACAGTAGATGTCAGCAGTGATGGTTGTGTAGCAGAATTTCGTCTGCAAGACTTCTCAGTTATGGACAGTAGATGTCAGCAGTGATGGTTGTGTAGCAGAATGCGGGCGGGCGTGCGTTATCGTGGAGTGGCAAGGCTACACGCAGTCTTTCCGGTCACCGTTCTTGGATTTCGTCTGCAAGACTTCTCAGTTATGGACAGTAGATGTCAGCAGTGATGGTTGTGTAGCAGAATGCGGGCGGGCGTGTGTTATCGTGGAGTAGCAAGGCTACACGCAGTCTTTCCGGTCACCGTTCTTGGATTTCGTCTGCAAGACTTCTCAGTTATGGACAGTAGATGTCAGCAGTGATGGTTGTGTAGCAGAATGCGGGCGGACGTGCGTTATCGTGGAGTAGCAAGGCTACACGCAGTCTTTCCGGTCACCGTTCTTGGATTTCGTCTGCAAGACTTCTCAGTTATGGACAGTAGATGTCAGCAGTGATGGTTGTGTAGCAGAATGCGGGCGGGCGTGCGTTATCGTGGAGTAGCAAGGCTACACGCAGTCTTTCCGGTCACCGTTCTTGGATTTCGTCTGCAAGACTTCTCAGTTATGGACAGTAGATTTCAGCAGTGATGGTTACACCTCGAAAATACAATTCGTAGTACAACGTCGCCTTTCCACCACATGCATAACATTATCATCCGTAGAAGCGCGCGTCTTTGCACCGGCTCAGTCATTCTTTCTTTTCCTTGTGTTAGCATAAAAACACTCTTTCTCGTCGCCAGTAACGATGCAGGATAGGAATGTTAGCCGTTGTTCACAAGCTAACTGATAATGAGCGAGAGCAGATGCACATATAGCCACTCGTTGATTTTCGTGATGGTGACTTAGAGCATGCAGAGCACTGATAAACGAGAGGTTTGAACCTACATCACGGCATGTAAGTGTCGGACGGTGGTGGAATAATCACAGTTCATCACTTTTGCTAGTTCTGTAGTACACTGGCGTGGAAAATTGAGAATTAATGCGTTTATGTGATCTCCATAAAACGTTGAAGGTCTTCTTGAAGGTGGACAGTCACTAATGTCAAAACGAACCTCCTTCAAACGAGACAACCATTTTCTTGCCGAGCTGCGTCCAGTGGTATTATCCCGATACACGGCGGAAAATGTTTCGGGCTGCCTCCGCTTCTGTGGCTCCTCTGCTGAACTGAAACAGAAGAAAATGTCGGAAGTGTTCCCATTTCTCCATTTGGCACTCTATTTTATAGCTCCCACAGCGCCACTCACTCTCTCCGAATGGCAAAATGACAGTACGTAAAGTCAGGTAACAACATTGAACTAGAAATGAAAAATGACAATCGACAAGCAAACCCATAGTAGTCGGAATACCAACATTTAAAACAAAACGGCTCTAAAAGTATGCACGAACCTGAAACATGGAGGATGATCGCTGACTGTGAAACCAAGGTGTTTGATTGTAGAAGATGTCGGAGCGCTCGTGTGTGGACTGCCACTGTCATACTAAAGGAGAGGGTGCTCCATCTGTGGACAAACTCTTCGATTTATAAACTCCATTACGTCTCACTCATTCTCACCCACCGACATCTTAATTATGTGTACAGACAGTTCGTCAATCCGGGTAATTGAGGATTTCGACGATTTTTGCGTGTTACTGACACTGGTACCGACAAGACATCGGTACTGGGGATTCCAAGGCTTCTGTTAATGCTATAATTTCAAGTTTGAAATCCGATAACAAATAATAAAAGAATTTTTTCGTCTAATATAAGTAAAAATAAACAATTTTCTGATATTTTCCCTTTACTTGTACTGTGGAAACCTTTCTTCGTGCAAAATTCATGATTCCACTTCACGGGGAAGTGCACCGTGCGTTTTAATGTATGAGTTGACGAGTATCAGAATATATGACATACGAGGTACGACAATAAAGTAATGAGACTCATGTGAAAAAAATGATGCTTACCGTTTCAGTCAAGTTTAGTGTTGTCTCCTTCAAAGTAGTTCCCTTCTGATTGCACACTCTTTTTCCAGCGCTCCTGTCATTAGGGGTAACATTTCTGGAACTCATCTTCTGTAATATCCTCCAAGACCCTCGTCACAGTTTTTTGGACATCTTGTGTTGTTTGAAAATGGTGTCCCTTGACCGCCGTTTTGACTCTTGCCAATAGAAAAAAGTCGCACAGAGCGATATCTGGTGA